>NC_000086.7:107122989-107427989 GCF_000001635.26 Mus musculus
GAATATGACCTGAGATCCTCACTCTGCTCTTGCTCAGTACTACCTCTCTTGGTGCAGGTCCAGGTGGAAGCCACATCTGAAAGCTCCATTACTATATTTGATGGAGGGCTCTCACTTGTCACAACACCTCCATGCTGCTGTTCCAGGCTCAGGTAGGAGCCATTTTTTTTCAAGTTCTCTTGGATCACACATAGCCAGGATCAGTATTTGTTCATTCATTTGCTCATTCTGACCCTAGTTACTGGACCTGTGCATCCCTTTAGGCTCAGGTCCATACTCAACTGGTAGCTGCATTGACATCCTCTTTAAGATTGTTTTCCCGGTCCTTTGTCCTTTATCACATGCCTAAAGAACATTCTTGACTTTGCCCAAGTAGTATCACACAATCCTCTGTCCCACCAGTTACCACTGAGTTCTATCTACTCCATCCTCTCCCATTACTAATCAATGCTGAGTGGTTAAGGAAGCAACCTGTTCACTCTTTCCATCTGACCTGAAAGCAAACCAAGACAAGGCAAGAGCAATAGAACCAAGCTTCCACTCAGCATTGGCAAGGAAGTCTAAAACCACCCACTAGATGCACAAATAGTGAAATAAATCTACTTCCTTTTAATCAAGGGAACAGTAACCATGAAGAAATATTCTCAAACTTCTAAAGATGAAACTAGCATTATACTGGACATCATGAGACAGATTAACCCAATTCAATGATGGTAGGTGATTTTAACACCTTACTTTCTATATTGGACAGGTCATTTGAATAAAATATAAAAATGAAATATTGGTATTAACAGACCTCATCCATCAAATGGAGTTAAAAGATATTAATGTAATACTCCACTAAACATCAAAGAATATACATTTTACTCAACAGACAAGGATATTTCTCTAAGATGGTCCACATATTGGGACACAAAACAAATCTCAATAAACAAAGATAAAGTGAAATGACTCTATGTGTCCTGTCTGACCCCAGTGCAATAAAAGTCAAAATCAAGAGTAAGTGAATCTCTGAATGTTTCATCAACTCATGTAAACTAAACAACACCCTACACACCTAGGAAGAAATAATAATAATAATAATAATAATAATAATAATAATAATAATAAAACAGAAAGTAGAAAGTAGAAATACACAAACTCCCAAAAGGAGTTTAAAGGAAAGCCTTTGGGATGCACTGCTGGGAAGCACTTACCTTTCTAGGTGCCTCTATTCAGAAGTCAGAAAAAGCACCTCAAGTGTCTGTAAAAACACAAACAAATCAAATCCAAATTCAGCCATAGAAAGAAATAAGAACCATGGCAGAAATTAACATTATAGGAAAACAAATGGAAACCCAAACAAACACCCTAGATAATCAATGAGTCTGAGAGCAGGTTCTCTGAAAAAAATACAGAAACAACAGTGACTTAGCTTAATTAACCATATGAAAGGGGATACATTATTAATAAAATTAGGGATGAACGAAGAAACATTGCAAACAGAAACTAAGTTAATTCTGAAACCTTTAACGGACTACTTAAAAGTACCATGTTGTATTAAAAGAAATAGATGATTTTCTTGATACACATAAACCACCAAAATTAAACTAAGAGTTCAACAACTCAGACCCAGGACAAATGAGAAGACAGAAATAGAAAAAAATCTTTCCAACTAAAAGCAGCCCAAGTGTAGATAGAGAGACAGTAGGATTCTAATGGGCTTTCAAAGAAGAATTACAACCAGTACTTCTCAAATCATTGAAAAAATAGAATGAGATTACACACATATCTATCTTCCTGCACAAAAGTCACATTCATATTCTCAGGAGACCTCTCCTTTTTCTAAGTTGGCTCTTACTAATTCTAAGTATGGTCCATCATCCAAATTTTTGTCTTTAGACATAAGAACCTGGAAAATCTTCAGCAAGTTCTCTGGGAGTGTCCACATCTATAACAAGAAATGTTCCAAGAATATATAATGAAGAAAACATAGCCTCCTCGCAAAGGTTGGAAAAAAGGGGATAACAAATAAAATGATGCCACTATTTTCTTCTCTTTGTTCACACATAAAATTAATTAACATGAAATGAAGACATAAACATAAGGCCTGGAAACACAGAACTCTTTTTGTTGTTCTTAGCTAGTTTTTTTTTTTATCATTTTCACAGTAGAAATTGGCTCATTTGCCATTGCAAGTACTTTAGTTTTCATTTTAGTCTTATTTTACTGCCTACCACATTGTTATCTGTAACAGAACCTTGATTTCTTTTTTTTTTCCTTCTCTTTTTAAAATTTAATTTTTTAAAACTTATTCACTTAATAGCCTGCTCACTGTTCCATCCTGGTCACCCCCTTCTACATTTTCCCTCTCCCCATACCCTTCTCTGCTGAGTAGGTGGGGCTCCCCCTGGGTATCCTGCCTCCCTGGTACTTCAAGTATTTGTGAAGTTAGGCATTTCCTCTACCTCTGAGACCTGATAAGTCATCCCTGCTAGAAGAACATATATACCTCAGACAGGCAACAGCTTTTGAGATAGCCCTGTTCCAGTTGTTTGGGACCCACATGAAGACCGAGCTGCACATCTGCTACATATAGGCAGGGAAGCCTAGGTCCAAGCTATACATGCTATTTGGTTGGTGGTTCAAACTCTGAGAGCCCCTAGGGTCCAGGTTAGTTGACTCTGTTGGCCTTCACATGGTACATTTACACAATGGAATACTACTCAGCTATTAAAAAATGAATTTATGAAATTCCTAGGCAAATGGATGGACCTGGAGGGCATCATCCTGAGTGAGGTAACACATTCACAAAGGAACTCACACAATATGTACTCACTGATAAGTGGATATTAGCCCCAAACCTAGGATACCCAAGATATAAGATATAATTTGCTAAACACATGAAACTCAAGAAGAATGAAGACTGAAGTGTGGACACTATGCCCCTCCTTAGAATTGGGAACAAAACACCCATGGAAGGAGTTACAGAGACAAAGTTTGGAGCTGAGATGAAAGGATGGACCATGTAGAGACTGCCATATCCAGGGATCCACCCCATAATCAGCATCCAAACGCTGACACCATTGCATACACTAGCAAGATTTTATTGAAAGGACCCAGATGTAGCTGTCTCTTGTGAGACTATGCCGGGGCCTAGCAAACACAGAAGTGGATGCTCACAGTCAGCTAATGGATGGATCACAGGGCTCCCAATGGAGGAGCTAGAGAAAGTAGCCAAGGAGCTAAAGGGATCTGCAACTCTATAGGTGGAACAACATTATGAACTAACCAGTACCCCGGAGCTCTTGACTCTAGCTGCATATGTATCAAAAGATGGCCTAGTCGGCCATCACTGGAAAGAGAGGCCCATTGGACTTGCAAACTTTATATGCCCCAGTACAGGGGAACGCCAAGGCCAAAAAGGGGGGGTGGGTGGGTAGGGGAGTGGGGGTGGGTGGGTATGGGGGACTTTTGGTATAACATTGGAAATGCAAATGAGCTAAATACCTAATAAAAAATGGAAAAAAAATAATAACTCAATTAAACAAATACAGGAGAACATAGGAAAACAGGTAGAAGTCCTTAAAGAGGAAACACAAAAATTCCTTAAATAATTAGAGGAAATAGCTGAGTACTACTCCATTGTGTAAATGTACCACATTTTTGTATCCATTCCTCTGTTGAGGGACATCTGGGTCCTCTCCAGCATCTGGCTATTATAAGTAAGGCTGCTATGAACATAGTGGAGCATGTATCCTTTTTACAAGTTAGAACATCTTCTGGCTATATGCTGAGGAGAGGTATTGTTGGATCTTCCAGTAGTACTATGTCCAATTTTCTAAGGAACCACCAAACTGATTTCCAGAGTGGTTGTACAAGCTTGCAATCCTACCAGCAATGGAGGAGTGTTCCTCTTTCACCACATCTTCACCAGCATCTGCTGTCACCTGAATTTTTGATCTTAGCCATTCTAACTGGTATGAGGTGGAATCTCAGGATCGTTTTGATTTTCATTTCTCTGATGATTAAGGATGTTGAGCATTTCTTCAGGTGCTTCTCAGCCATTTGTTATTCCTCAGTTGAGAATTTTTTTGTTTAGATCTGTACCCCATTTTTTAATAGGGTTATTTTATTTTCTGGAATCCATCTTCTTGAGTTCTTTGTATATATTGGATATTAGTCCCCTATCAGATTTAGGATTGGTAAAGATCCTTTCCCAATCTTTTAGTAGCATTTTTGTCTTATTGACAGTGTCTTTTGCCTTACAGAAGCTTTGTAATATTATGAGTTTCCATTTGTTGATTCTTGATCTTACAGCACAAGCCATTGCTGTTCTGTTCAGGAATTTTTCCCCTGTGCCCATATCTTCAAGGCTTTTCCCCAGTTTCTCCTCTATAAGTTTCAGTGTCTCTGGTTTTAAGTGGAGTTCATGAAATTCTTAGGCAAATGGATGGATCTGGAGTTTATCATCCTGAGTGAGGTAACCCAATCACAAAAGAACACACATGATATGCACTCACTGATACGTGGATATTAGCCCAGAAACGTAGAATACTCAAGATACAATTTGCAAAACACATGAAACTCAAAAAGAAGGAAGACGAAAGTATGCATACTTCACTCCTTCTTAGAATGGGGAACAAAATACCCATGGTAGGAGTTACAAAGACAAGTTCGGAGCAGAAATGAAAGAAAAGACCATCCAGAAACTGCCCCACCCTGGGATCCATCCCATATACAACCACCAAACCCAGACACTATTGCATATGCCAGAAAGATTTTGCTGACAGGTCCTTGACATAGCTCTCTCTTGTGAGGCTATGCCAATGCCTGGCAAATAAAAAAGTGGATGCTCACAGTCATCTGTTGGATGGAACACAAGGTCCCTAATGAAGGAGGTAGAGAAAGTACCCAATGGGCTAAAGGCGTCTGCAACTCTATAGGAGGAACAAAAATATGAAATAACCAGTACCCCCCCACACACACACCAGAGCTGTGTCTCTAGTTGCATATGTAGCACAGGATGGCCTAATTGGCCAACAATAGGAGGAGAGGCCCTTGTTCTTGGGAAGATCATATGTCCCAGTATAGAGGAATGCCAAGGCCAGGAAGCAGGAGTGGGTGGGTTGGGGAGCCGGGCGGGGGGAAGGTATAGAGGGCTTTGGGGATAGCATTTGAAATGTAAATGAAGAAAATATCTAATAAAAAAGAATAATAAAGGAAAAATATATTCAATAAAAACAAAACAAACAAACAAACAAACAAAAAAGCCTAAGATAAACACAGGAAAGTTGCCAGATATCAGATTGTTTCCACTGATAGCTTTATCAGGAAAAAGATAGTAAGAAAACAAAAAGAATAGGAAAAAGATAGTAAGAAAACAAAAAGAATTAGAGGAAAACACACCTGAACAGGTGAAGGAATTGAAAGAAACCATCCAATATCTAAAAATGGAAGCAGAAATGATAAAGAAAACACAAAGGGAGACAACTCTAAAGATAGAAATCCTAGGAAAGAAATCAAGACCCATAGATGCATCACCAACAGAATACAAGAGATGAAAGAGAGAAACTGGGGTGCAGAAGATTCCATAGAAAACATTGACACAACAGTCAAAGAAAATACAAAATGCAAAAATATCTTAACTCAAAACATCCAGGAAATCTAGGACACTATGAGAAGACCAAACCTAAGGATAATAAGTATAGATGAGCATGAAAAGTACCAACTTCAAGGGCCAGCAAATATCTTCAACAAAATTACAGAAGAAAACTTTCCCAACCTAAAGAAAGAGATGCCCATGAACATACAAGAAGCCTATAGAACTCCAAATAGAGTGGACAAGAAAAGAAATGCCTCCGGTCACATGATAATTAAAACACCAAATACACTAAACAAAGAAAAAAATATTAAAAGCAGTAAGGGAAATAGGTCAAGTAACAAGTAAAGGCAGACCTATAGAATTACACCAGAATTCTCACCAGAGACTATGAAAACCAGAAGATCCTACACAGATGTTATACAGACCCTAAGAGAACACAAATGCCAGTCCAAGTTACTATACCCAGCAAAAGTCTCAATCACAATAGATGGAGAAACCAAAGTATTCCAAGACAAAACCAAATTTACACAGTATCTTTCCATGAATCCAGCCCTTCAAAGAATAATAAAAGGAATACTTCAACACAAGGGGAGAAAAAACGTCCTAGAAAAAGCAAGAAAGTAATCCTTCAACAAACCTAAAAGAAGATAGCCAGAAGAACAGAATCCCAACTCTAACAACAAAAATAACAGGAAGCAACAATTAATTTTCCTTAATATCTCTTAATATCAATGGACTCAATTCCCCAATAAAAAGACATAGACTAATAGACTGGCTACACAAACAGGACTCAACATTTTGCTGCATACAGGAAACCCACTCAGAGACAAAGACAGACACTATATCAGAGTAAAAGGCTGGAAAACAATTTTCCAAGCAAGAGGTTCCAAGAAACAAGCTGGAGTAGCTATTTTAATATTGAATGAAATTGACTTCCAACCCAAAGTTATCAAAAAACACAAGGAGGGGCACTTCATACTCTTCAAAGGTAAAATCTACCAAGATGAACTCTCAGTTCTGAACATTTATGCTCCAAATGCAAAGGCAGCCACATTCATTAAGGAAACTTTAGTAAAGCTCAAAGTACACATTGCACCTCACACAACAATAGTGGGAGACTTCAACACCCCACTATCATCAGTGTACAGATCCTGGAAACAGAAACTAAACAAAGACACATTGAAACTAACAGAAGTTATGAAACAAATGGATTTAACATATCTATAGACTATTTCATTTTAAAACAAAGAATATACCTTCTTCTCAGCACCTCATGGTACCTTCCCCAAAACAGACCATATGATTGGTCACAAAAAAGGCCTCAGCAGATACAAAAATATTAAAATAAATCCATGCATCCTATCAGATCACCAAGGATTAACGTTGATCTTCAATAAAACACAAATAATAGAAAGCCCACATACATGTTGAAGCTGAACAACACTCTACTCAATGATAACGTGGTCAAGGAAGAAATAAAGAAAGAAATTAAAAGACTTTTTAGAGTTTAATGAAAATGAAACCACCTTTCTTTATACAAAGGATAAACAGGCTTAGAAAGAAATTAGGGAAACAACCCCCTTCACAATAATCACAAAAAAATATAAACACCTTGGTGTGAATGTAACTAAGGAAATTAAAGATCTGTATGATAAGAACTTCAAATCTCTGAAGAAAGAAATCAAAGAAGATCTCAGAAGATGGAAATATCTTCCCTGCTCATGGATTGGCAGGATTAACAGAGTCAAAATGGCTATCTTGCTGAAAGCAATCTGCAGATTCAATGCAATCCCCATCAAAATCCCAACTCAATTCTTCACAGAGCTAGAAAGGACAATTTGCAAATTCATCTGGAATAACAAAAAACCTAGGATAGCAAAAACTATTCTCAATGATAAAAAAACCTCTGGTGGAATCGCCATGCCTGACCTCAAGCTGGACTACAGAGCAATTGTGATAAAAACTGCTTGGTACTGGTACAGCAACAGACAGGTAGATCAATGGAATACAATTGAAGATTGAGAAATGAACCCACACACCTATGGTCACTTGATCTTTAACAAGGGAGCTAAAACCATCCATTGGGGTGAAAAAAAAACAGCATTTTCAACAAATGGTGCTGGCACAACTGGTGGTTACCATGTAGAAGAATGCGAATCGATCCATTCTTATCTCCTTGGACAAAGCTCAACTCTAAGTGGATCAAGGAACTCCACATAAAACCAGAGACACTGAAATTTATAGAGGAGAAAGTGGGGGAAAGCCTCGAAGATATGAGCACAGGGGGAAAATTCCTAAACAGAACAACAATGGCTTGTGCTGTAAGATCAAGAATCGCCAAATGGGACCTCATAAAATTGCAAAGCTTATGTAAGGCAAAGGAGACTGTCAATAAGACAAAAAGGCCACAAAGATAAAAAAGATCTTTACCAATCCTAAGTTCTGTAGGGGGCTTATATCCAATACATATAAATAACTGGAGAAGTTGGACTTCAGAAAAAAATTACCTATTTTTTAAAAAAGGGGTAGAGAGCTAGATAAAGAATTTTCAACTGAGGAATACCAAATGGCCGAGAAGCACCTAAAAATATTCAACATCCTTAGTCATCAGGGAAATGCAAATCAAGACAACCCTGAGATTACACTTCACACCAGTCAGAATGGCTAAGACCAAAAATTCAGGTGACAGCAGATGCTGGCGAGGATATGAAGAAAGAGGAATACTTCTCCATTGCTGGTGTGATTGCAAGCTTGTACAACCACTCTGGAAATCAGTCTGGCAGTTCCTCAGAAGATTGAACATAATACTACCAGAAGATCCAGCAATACCACTCCTGGGCATATACCCAGAATATGCTCCAACTTGCAATAAGGTCACATGTTCTACTATGTTCATAGCAGCCTTATTTATAATAGCCAAAAGCTGGAAAGAAACCCGATGTCACTCATGATAGGAATGGATACAGAAAATATTTTACATTTGCACAATGGAGTACTACACAGCTATTAAAAACATTGAATTTATGAAATTCTTAGACAAATGGATGGATCTGGAGGATATCATCGTAAGTGAGGTAACCCAATCACAAAATAACTCACATGATATGCACTCACTGATAAGTGGATATTAGCCCAGAACCTCAGAATACCCAAGATACAATTGGCAAAACACATGAAACTCAAGAAGGAAGTCCCAAGTGTGGATACTTCAATCTTTCTTAGAAGGGGGAATAAAATGCCCATGTAAGGAGTTACAGAGACAAATTTCAGAGCAGAGACTGAAGAAATGATCATCCAGAGACTGCCCCACCTGTGTATCCATCCCATAAACAACCACAAAATGCAGATACTGTTGCAGATGCCAAGAAGATTTTGCTGATAGGACCCTGATATTGTTGCCTCCTGTGAGGCTCTGCCAGTGCATGGCAAATACAGAAGTGGATGCTCACAGTCATCCATTTGACAGAGTACATGGTCCCCAATGAAGTAGCTAGAGAAAGGACCTAAGGAGCTGAATGGGTCTGCAGCCCTATAGTAGGAACAACAATATGAATTAACCAGTACCCTCAGAGCTACCTGGGACTAAACCACCAAAGAAAACTCATGATGGGACTAGTGTCTCTAGCTGTATATGTAGCAGAGGATGGCATAATTGGTCATCAATAGGAGGAGAGGCCCTTGGTCTTGTGAAGATTCTATGCCCCCAGTATAGGGGAATGCCAGGGCCAGGAAGCAGGAGTGGGGGAATTGGGGAACAGGGGGAGGTGGGAGGGGATAGGGGATTTTCAGAGAGGAAATTAGGAAAGGGGATAGCATTTGAAATGTAAATAAAGAGAATATCTAATCAAAATACTAAGCTGCTATCAACATACTTGAACATGTATCTTTTGGGGATGCTCGAACATCTTTTAGATATATGCCCAAGAGTGGTATAGCTTGATCTTGAGGTAGGACTATTTCCAGTTTTCTGAGAAACCACCAAATTGATTTCCAAAGTGGTTGTACAAGTTTGTACTCACACCAGCAGTGAAGATATGCTTCCCCTGTTCCACATCCTTGCCAGCATGTACTATCTTTTGACTTCTTGGTCTTATCCGTTTTGATGGGTATAAGATGAGCACCTCAGTGTTGTTTCTATTTGCATTTCCCTGATGACTAAGTTTGTTTAATGTTTTTTTAAGCCATTCTGTTCCATTTGAGATTCCTCTGTTGTGAATTCTCTTTTTAGCTCTGTACCCCATTTTAAAACTTGTTTGTTTGTTTGTTTTTGGAGTCTATCTTCTTGAGATCTTTATTCATTTTGGATATTTGGATAATTGCCCTCTTTTTAATCTAGCGTGAAGAACTTTTCCCAATCTGTAGGCTGCAGTTTTGTCCTGTTGACACTGTTCTTTGCCATATGGAGGCTTTTCAGTTTCTTGAGGCCTCATTTATCAGCTGTTGATTTTAGGGTCTAGACTATTGGTGTTCTGTTTAGGAAATTTTTTCCTATATGGAAGTATTCAAAGGTAATTCCAACTTTCTCTTCTATTTGATTTAGTGTATGTTTTATGTTGAGGTCTTTGGTCCACCTGGACTTAAATTTTATACAGATTTTATATATATATATATATATATATATATATATATATATATATATATATATGGATCTATTTTCATTCTTCTACATATAGAAATCAAGTCAGACCAGTACCATTTGTTAAAGATGCTTTCTTTTTTCCATTGTATGTTTCTGGCTTCTTTGTCAAAAATTAAGGAGTTTATTTCAGGATCTTCAATTTGTTTCCATTGATAGACCTGTCTGTTTCTGTACCAATACCATGCAGTTTTTAAAATCACTATTGGTCAGGTGTGGTGGCGCACACCTTTAATCCCAGCACTCGGGAGGCAGAGGCAGGAGGATTTCTTAGTTCAAGGCCAGCTTGGTCTACAGAGTGAATTTCAGGACAGCCAGTGCTACACAGAGAAAACCTGTCTCGAAAAAAACAAACAAACAAAAAAATCACTATTGTTCTGTAGTACATCTTGAAGTCTGTGATGGTGATTGAGTCAGAGTTTCTTGTATTGTTCAAGATTTTTTTTTTTGGCTATCCTGGGAGCTTTTGTTTTCCATATGGAGTTGAGAATTGTTCTTTCACTGTCTGTAGAAAGAAACATTATGTTTGATTTTTGATGGTGATTACACTAAATCTATAGATTCCTTTTGGTAAGATGGCCATTGTCATTGTGTTAATGCTACATAGCCATGAGCATGGGAGATCTTTCCATCTGCTGATATCTTTTTGAATGTCTTTCTTCAGAGACTTGAAGTTCTTGCCATACAGGTCTTTCAGTTGTTTGGCTCAAGTTACATTAATATATTTTGTATTATTTGTAGCTATTATGAAGGATGTTATTTCCATAATTTTCTCCTCTGCCCACTTATCATTTTTATAAATGAGGGCTACTGATTTCTTTGAGTTAATTTTATATTCAGCCACATTGTTAAAGGTGTTTGTCAGCTGTAGAAGTTCTCAGAAGATTGGGGATCTCTTATGTGTACTATCATATCACTATTCATGGTAATCCATGAATAGTGATACCTTGACTGCACATGATAGCAAATGTCGGAAAATTATGCAATTACCTTTTAATGGAGAATTAAAATTAAAAAAAAATTATATTAAACCTACAACAAAAGACGGCTACACAAAAACTGAGAAATGTTTTATGTATTAAAGTGCTGTGATAAACTCTGTGTTTTTATTTGGAAGAAAGCAAGGAATAGATCACAGTATATGAAAAGATAGCCAAAATATAGAAGTTACAGAAATTTGCTGTCATGGATGAATGTAGAAAGAAAATTTAGTATATACACTCTATTGAAGAATGTAGTTCAATTTTAGAAAATGAGGAAAATTTGACTTTTGTTATAATGTAGTTTAATTAGAGTGCATCATGCTATATAAAATATGTTAGATACATTGGGAAAGATACTCTATGATAATATTTATATGAGAAAACTAATTGGTAAAACCTGTGAAAAACAAAGATAGTTACAGAAGCTAGGATATATGGCAGGAGAAATGGGGATTAACGAAAGGAAAGAAATTTTGATCATGTGTGATAAATATGGACCCAAAATGCAAATCTGAGTCCAAATATCTACCATCAAGAAAATAGATGATAGTAATTGCTGGCATAGAGTCCAGAAAAGAGGAATCCTTATACATGGCTGTTCAGAAGTAAAATGGTGCAACCTCTAAGGAACTCAACATGGAAGCCCCAAAAAACTAAATACAAGGTCTTCCTCTATGGCTTCTGAGTATATATTTAAAGAACACTAAGTCAGCATACTGCAGAAATGCTTATACATGTATATTTATTGTTGTACTATACACAATAGTCAAGATTATGTACTTGTTACTTCATAGCTGTGACAAAATATCTCACCAAAGAAAGTTTAGGTAGGAAGGGATCATTTGGGTTTGCCTTTGGAGGGGAAGTCCTTTATGGCAGGGGGCCATGGCAGCAGTACTGTGAAGCTCCTGCTCACACTCCTTTTGTAGTTAGGAAGCAGACATGGATGCATATTGGTACTCAGTTCCCTTTCTCATTTTTTACAGTCCATGATCCCTGCCCAGAATTGGTGCTACCCATGTTTAAAATTGATCTGCCCACCTCAATGAAGTTAACCTAGAAAATCCTTCATAAATGAGACAGAGATTTGTGTCCAAGGTGATTATAGAAGCTCTCAAGTTTACAATCAATATTAAATACCATGAAACAAAGACAGTTTAGTTTTCCACCAATTAGCTCAGTGAATATTGAAAATGTGGTACATATACAAAATGACTTTTTCATGGAATCATGATAGTTACAGGAAAATTAATAAATACTATTATTTTAAGCAATAGAAATCAGGCTCAGAAATTTAAATATTGCATATTTGCATTCATATATAGAATCTTTTGTTAAAAATCACTATTTTACAGAAGAGGGCCAGTGGAAAGCAGTGGAAGGATAGAGTATCTATCCCATCTGAGGGATGGGGAGCAAACATGGATGAAGTTTAAAGATTCCTGTGTATGAAAATGTCAGAATGAGACCTACTAATTGAATACCAACTAAAATAAATCTGGAAAAAAGGTTAAGGAAATAAAGTCTCAAAAATCCAATAAATTAAAAAGTAAAATTATTTCTTATATTAAAATAAAAATAATTACATATTTACCAGGAATTGCCATGATGGGACAAAAAGTGATACTTCTCATGATGGTTGCAAGTAGACTGTAGCAATAACTTTCTGTAATATTGGATTAGGAAATCAACCACGAGGAGATTTTCATGTCATTTATTTCTTTATTTTACATACATGTCTCTGTGTTCACCTGTCATGGAGTACTTTTGGCAGTCAGAATAACACGTGAAGAAAACTGAAACCATTATGTGGGTTCCAGAGCCTGAGCTCAGGTCACCAAGCTAAGTACCTTTAAACCTGAGCCATCTCTCAGGTCTGAGTACTATATAGAACTGTTAAATGTTTTAGTGTTCAACACCAGCGTTGCTTTTTTATTTTATTTTTTCTTATTTTGTATTTTGCCTATCCCCTTGATATTATCCCAAATGTCTTGAAATGTAAGCTTCAGTCAATACTAAATCGTTTGTTTTGTCATAAATAGGATATGTTGAACAGGATATCATGATTATTATGAAAATACAATGATTCATGATATATGATAAATAAAGTACATGTCCATTCAGTCTACAGTGCCATGAGTTGGTGATTAATTTTTATGTATAATTTGCTCTCTTTTTTCTGACTTGGGCCTTTGATGTTGATTCATTTAAGAAATTGCTGGGGATAACAAAAAGCCCCTTGAAATCTTCCACTTGATTTTTTCCTGCCCTTGTACAGAGAATTTACAACACTTTTTAATGTTAACACCTGATCATTAAGACTCAGCAGGACCCTCACTGGTCCATTAATAATAAGTGGCTCTGATAGTTTCCAGGCCCAGTACAGACTAACATTCTTATTAGGAATTAGGGTTTGGCCCTCAATGTAGAAACATTCCTACCAAAACCAAATCCTGACTAACAGTCATTT
Organism: Mus musculus; assembly: GCF_000001635.26. Lineage (NCBI taxonomy): Eukaryota > Metazoa > Chordata > Mammalia > Rodentia > Muridae > Mus > Mus musculus. The sequence continues at coordinate 107,136,663 of NC_000086.7, forward strand.
TAAACATCAGAATTGTCCAGATTTCAAAAACCAGGGTCTTGGAGAGGTCCATAAAACTGCTGACATCTGTTTAGAGATTAAATGTGTGGAAACAGATCAAAGTTAAGTCCTGTCATAAGAACCCAAAATTATCACTTCCCTTCTCAATTTCCCTCTGGAGAAAATACTGAGTAAATTTTTCTGAAAGACAAATAACTTAAACACATATCATCCTTTGCTCTCTTGTTAAAAGACAATGCTGGAGGACTGTAAACAATAGCATAAAGTACCTTACATTAACTCTCTTCTTTTGTTAATTTTACACAACCCATGTTCTCTTCAGACCCATAAAATAATAGTGAGGTACAAACTTGGGTGTCCAAATTGTTTTGTTTTTTTTTTTTTTAATACAAGGTATGTTTCTTTGTGATCCATTTGTGGGCTCTAACACTATAGTCTCCTTGGGAAAGAACAAAAGAACGTCTTTTGTGAGCAGCCTAAGGTCACTCGGGTGTAGTGCATAACAGGGTAAAGAACATCACTCTTGTCATGGCCACAGAGAGACAGTATTACCTAATATACTAGGTAAACTTAGACGAGCTTAAAGCATTTTTGAGATATTTTGGCAAAATAAAACTGAACACCTGCTGGGCAGTGGTGGCACACGCCTTTAATCCCAGCACTCGGGAGGCAGAGGCAGGCGGATTTCTGAGTTCAAGGCCAGCCTGGTCGACAGAGTGAGTTCCAGGACAGCCAAGGATACACAGAAAAACCCTGTCTCAGAAAACCAAAAAAAAAAAAAAAAAAAAAAAAAACTCCCAAAACGCAATAAAATATTAGTTTTGTTTTAACTTCATCTGGGTGTTAGTTTTCTCTATTCTCTTTTCTAAGTGTGCTCAGTTATTATTTTTTTTATATCCAAAGCCTACCTTTCATTTATGCTGAGGTACGAATTATTTATTCATTCATCATTTATTGATGATGAAATATATTTTACTTACTTTTTCAAGGCACTGAAATATATGCCAGGGATACCATACTTGAGTAGATATGTTTTTTTTTTCCCATAAGGAGCCCACAATTACAACCTAAAATCTTACACTAGGCAGACATTGGCTTTTTTACAATTGAAATTAGTTTTCAGTTTAGGGGATAGAATATCAAATTTTGGTATTTTAGGCAGGTTGGAAAGAATTTGGAGAACCCCAAGATGAATTTGTCAAACACAGTTAATATTAAATAATAGGCCCATGTTGTATTAATGAGTTCCACAGATCAAACTGCACACTCCTCAAGTCAGCGGCCATACTTTATCTTTGAATACGCATTGCATTCCAGACTATACAGGATTAAGAAACACTGACTCCAGAGGTAGATAAACAGAAGAAGGTGGGCTAATTTACAGATTGTAGCACAGCACATTTGTCTCTAAAATAAATGTACTTTAGGGTCTTGAAAGAGCACCTGGAGGTCACTTTCGAAGGATGTTTCCCTTCTCTTTTGCTACTGTTGCTGGAGACCTAAAAATTCATGATACACTTTTCTCTACACACAATGTAATAATCTTTCAGCAAAACCCAAAAAGGGCTATGTTGCTAGTATCTAGTCCAAAATGACTAGAAATGCTAGAGAGACTTTTCATAGAGTTGTTACACAGCAATAATCAGTATGTGAATATTACTCTGTGGAATTTTATGCTAATTATAGTATATGAAAGTTAAAATGAGAAAAGTCTCTTTCCTATGAGAGAGACAGGATAATTTAGTGAATAGAGGCCTTGGATAAATATAGTTTGAAATGCTTCTTAAAAGTGTTTGTGGGAGGGGGTATTGGATAGAGGGTTTCCGGAGGAGAGACCTGGAAAGGGGATAACATTTGAAATGTAAATAAACAATCCAATAAAAGAAAAAAAAAGGTGTTTGTTGTTATTATGTTACCTTGGACAAGCTAGAGATTCCTGATATGTAAAATTGGGGTAACTGTGATAATTATCAAACATTATTCTTATGTATATAAAATTATTTCTAAATTAAAATATTTTGAGATCTTCATACGTAGGCATTATATTTACACCATTAGCTTGTCTCTTTCTTCTCCACTCTTCCCATACCCACTCTCTCCCTCTTAAATTCATGACATCTTCATATATGTGTGTGTATGTTTGTGCATGTGTGTGTGTATGCATGTGTCTAAATTAAAGGCATTTAACATTGTTTTGTGTATGAGTTCAGGGATGGCCTGCATGGGACTAAATAACCAAACAGTTGCCGCCTTCTTGAAGAAGACTGATTCTCCCTCTCTTGACAGTCATTGATTGCCTATAGATCCATATTTAGGGGTGGAAGCTTATACAAAATTCTTTTTGTGCTGGACTTTGTGTTTCTTTAAAAAATTTTCTTTAGTCTCTCCATTCATCAGCTACCTAAATGTCTATAATAGTTGTTCTGTGTTTGTATAATTACTTACATGATTGGCTTATTACATGATTGGTAGAAACAAATCCCTTTTAGCCAGTTTTCCAAGTAAGAAGGACAACACAAATTACAGCTTTTCACTTTAATATGACTTATAACCCAGGTAATACTAAATAAATAATCATTTTAAAACAAATTTTAATATTCAAAAATAATTGTTCCATATTCATATATGAAAATGGTAGCATCCTATGCAAAGCACACTATAGTTTTAAAAAAGAAATTAAAACTATTTAACTATAAAAGCTTGGCTATGGGCTAATTATTGTATCAGTTTGAAAAACAGCTACAAGTGTTTTGAGGCACACCATAGACTGTAAGGAGTATTCAGACAAGGTTTTCACAAGTCAGTTGCAAAGAAATATTTGATTAAAGCAGATTAGCTTGTTTTTTTACTGGGAAAAACAAACAAACAAAACAAAACAAAACAAACAAAAACACCCTCAGGAAATCTAGGTTATTGCATCTCACTGGATGCAATGTTTCTAGACTACTATTTTCATTAGACTAATGAATGACATGGGTTTTGTATTTCTCTGTATAGTGGCTCTCATTAGTTAATGATGTCAAGAAGGAATCAACTTTGTTTAAAGAACAATTGAAAGCATCCACAATTGCTTACGAATTACTTTTCAATGAGAAAAACTTGTGAACATAGGCAGAGTAGACTTACATAAATGTGTGCACGGGTATGATTTGTATATATCAGAAGAAAAATGACAGGTTCTCTTACTAGCTCAGGATTCTCCTATTAAGACAGAATGGCTGGTCCTTGATTCTTGTCTCTGTCTTCCTGACACTGGGATTACAAATGTATGCACCATACCCGGATTTTATCTGAGAGCTGAGGCTTTAACTCAGGTCTTCATGTTTGTAAGGCAAGTACTTTACAGATGGAATTCTCTCCCTGGACCATGGACACAATGCATCATTTTAGACAAAGTGGCTTTAGGTTATGGAGCAAATAAATAATCTTGGAAATGTTTATGTTCTGTGTCTAATCTAAGATGCAGTCAAGTTTCTTACTGATGGTGTTCATTAAAATAGAAACAAACCCAACAGAATATTAAAAACATTCTCAGGACCAGGCACTTTGGTTTTTGTCATTATTATAGCCCAGAAGAGAGGGGTTTATAGGTACTTGTTTAATGAATACTTGAATAGATTAGTGGTGTTTTGTTGCTTTTTATAATACCATCGTCCAACCCAAAATATAGGGTATGTTCATGCTCTTTCTTCCTTAGCTTCCAATATAAATTAAACATAAAATCTGTTTCTTTTTTTCGTGACATCATTTTTTTTTAGATTTATTTATTTATTATATGTAAGTACACTGTAGCTGTCTTCAGACACTCCAGAAGAGGGAGTCAGATCTCATTACAGATGGTTGTGAGCCACCATGTGGTTGCTGGGATTTGAACTCGGGACCTTTGGAAGAGCAGTCAGGTGCTCTTACCCACTGAGCCATCTCACCAGCCCCTCGTGACATCTTTTTAATTTTAAGTATTTAAAATATATTATGCATATAAGTGTTTGCCTGCAGATGTGCATGGGTAAAACATGCATACCTACCACCCATGAAAGCAAGAAGAGGGTGTCAAATAACCTAGAACTAAAACTAGATGATTGTAAGCTACAATGCAGATGTAGCCTGAACCATTTTTCTAACCACATAACATACTTTAATCTCATTCTTTGTTTTTGCAACCACTTAGCCTATCTGCCTGTATCTCCAAGAAAATGAAATTATGGTTATGCTTTTTATCATCGTATACATAATTTTTTGAACTCATTTGCTGATAGGCAGTAGTAGACTGTAGGAATTCAAGAATCCTCCATCTTACCATCATATGTTGATGATATGTAAGTACTTTTATATTACAGGCTTTGAGACTTTTAAATTTTCAGTCATTCTTTTCCTCCTCTTATTCAAAAATAAATTTCTGAGTACTAAGTCTAGACCAGTTTTACATTTTTCCTTGTTTGTTTCTTAAAAGGATGACTTCAGTCTGCTTGTTCTAAAATTCTGTTATTTGCCCATTAATTTATTTATGTATCTTTTCATGTATATTTTATATTTGTCTTCCTTTCACTCTTTAAAAAAAGGTGAAAGCAAAATAACAACTAAACCATGACATTTAAAATGTATAATGATACAGTAATTTCAGCCCAATGACAATATGATCACTATTTCTAGGATTTTGTTACCTAGTGAAAGCCCATCTATGGAAGAAAGAATTTAATTTTCTCACAATGTGAGAGCAAGACCTGATTGTGGTAAGAACATGGAATAAGAAATTCAAAACATCAGATTTATTTTTGATTACCTTACTGAGAAAGAATGTAAGTTTGCCTGGCTGGTGAGTGAGTTAGTGTCAGTGCTAGGTGGCTCTACTAGGTCATCACCATGCCCACTGCACAAAGCACATGTTCTGACTACTTTCTCTAACAGAGAAACAATTTATTGATTCCCAATAACCTAAGTCACATGCTGGTACTAAATATTTCTCAATCCCCAGTTATAGTCTCTTATGGTCTGACCATATAACTTCCCAAATCCTTATCAATTCATGTTTAGAATATTACAATGAACCCTTTTATTCCATTGCATCAGATTGACTATTTGATACAATAGAAAAAATGGCTCTTTTTTTGTCTAGCACGATATATTGGTTAAAAAATATCCTTTGTCAACAAATCTAATGGGTGCAATTGTGTGTGTTTATTTTGGAGTCCTCTGTTGCATTCCATTGGTCTACATGTTTGTTTGGTTTTTTTGGTTTTTTTTGGGGGGTGTTGGGGGAGCTAGTGCCATGGTGTTTTTACAACTGTGGCTCTATAGTATATGCTGAAATCATGTGTAGTGATACTCTATTTTTACTCTTTTGGCTCAAGAATGCTCTGGGTATCCAGAGGGGAGTGTGTGTGTGTGTGTGTGTGTGTGTGTGTGTGTGTGCTTGCCTTTATTTCAATTTTAGAACTATTTTTAGACAAATTTTGTGAAAATTGCCATTAACATTTTTATGGGGAATGGATATAATTGCTATTTTGATGAATATTATATTGAATTTGTGTATTGCTTTCAATAATCCAGCCATTTCACAATGTTAATTCTACACATCCATGATCTTTCTCTCTTCTAGTGTCTTCTTCAATGTCTTTCTTTAAATTCCCAGTTACAGAGCTACAACAATAAAAACAGCGTGCTACTGACATAAAGTCTGGCTCACTGACTAGTGTAAGATATGCATACAAGTCTACATCTGTATGTCACCATAGTTTTGACAGAGGCCAACAATACACACTAGATAAAATGCAGCATCGTCAACATATGGTACTGATCAAACTGGATATTTACATGCAGGTAGAACTCAAACTCCATCTACCACCCTTCTCAAAACTCAACTTTAAATGAACCTCGATATATGGTCTTGTACACTGATAGACAAGAAGATAGGGAATACTCAAATTCATTAGCACAGGATAGTACTTTCTTTTGTTTCCCCACTTTGATGTCTATAGAATTAGGATTATTCTCTAGTATAATACATCCTGATGGCAACCTCCCCTGCCTTCACTTCTCCCAGTCTCCCTGCCACTGGAAAGTACTTTCTTTTCTTTTTTTTTAATTGGGTATTTATTTCATTTACATTTCCAATGCTATCCCAAAAGTCCCCCACTCGCTCCCCCACCTACTCCCCCACAGGACACCGTTAAAGTTTAAACAATTTAAAAATGTGGCCTCAGGAGGCTAAAATGGTTCTGTACAACAAAGGATATCATTATTCAAGTGAAGAGGCAATTTACAGAACGAGAAAAAAATTATCAGCTGTGCATTTGACAGAAGTTCAGTGACTAGAATATACAATGAACTCAAAAAGCTAAACACCAAGAAAACAAATGATTCTGAGTGAGGTAACCCAGACCCCAAAAGACAAGCGTCACATTTTTTCTCTGGTTTGACAAAGTTAGCTTTGAATCTCTAGATATGAGTGTTTAATTTGGAATACCCCCTAGAGGTCAAAAATTACTAAAGGGCCATAGTACAGCAGAAAACTAAACAGAATTCTTAAAAGATGAAACACAAATGGCTGTTTGTTTTAAAAAATGTTCAACAACTTTTGCCATCAGTGAAATGCAAATTAAACCTATATTAAAATTTCACCTCTTCCCATACAGAGCGGCTAAGTTAAAAAAAAATGCTGGCCTGGGTTTGGGTAAAGCGGAACACTTATTTCCTACTTGTGGGAGCAAAACCCGTTGCAGCCACTATGAAAATCAGTGTGGAGGTTCCTCAAAAAGCTAAAGATAGATATGCTACTTAATCTAGCTATACCACTCTTGGAATACAGCCAAAGGACTCTATTTTTTTTTAATCACAAGCTCATTACTATTTTGTTCATGATAGCTAAGAAATGGAAGCTTCCTGAATCTGTCTCAGCTGATAGAGAATAAAAATATGATATGTTTACAGAATGGAATACTACTCAGTTATTTAGAAAAACAAAATCATCAAATTTTCTGGTCACTGGATAAAACAGAAAACAATTGTTTTGAATGACGTAACCCAGACCATAAACGAGAAATGTTATGTTTTTAATCTCTTGTTTGTGGAATGAATCTTCAGCTATGTGTGTTTTACCCTAGAGGTAAAAAAAAAAATTAAAAAAAAATTTCTAAAGGTCCAGAAAGAGTGCTTTGCAAGGGAAGAGAGAAAGAATTCAGTACTTCAAAGGTTAAGGGGAATAATGGGACAGGAACAGAAGAACAATTGAGTATGAGTTGAGGATGGGAGAGCAGGATAGAACATCGAAAACTGGGAGGAATAAAAAGCACCAATGGCCTTTTGAAAAATTTATATGGAATCCTACTACTGTAGAATCTTCCTAAAATATATACACAGACATATATAAGTGCAATTACCCTAAAATAGAGCACAATGTCCCTTCTAGTCTACAAGCTAACAAAAGAGAACCCGTGTTAAGAATGAGGAACCTCTTTTGGAGTGTTGCCTGCTGAGTTCCCATAGACTGCTAAACATTACAGACTACTGTCAATGCTATTGGTTGACCTCTGCCTTAGTCGAGGTTTCTATTCCTGCACAAACATCATGACCAAGAAGCAAGTTGGGGAGGAAAGGGTTTATTTGGCTTACACTTCCATACTGCTGTTCACCACCAAGAAAGTCAGGACTGGAACTCAAGCAGGTCAGGAAGCAGGAGCTGATGCAGAGGCCATGGAGGGATGTTCTTTACTGGCTTGCCTCACCTGGCTTGCTCATCCTGCTCTCCTATAGAACCAAGACTACCAGCCCAGAGATGGTCCCACCCACAAGGGACCTTTCCCCCTTGATCACTAATTGAGAAAAAGCCTTACAGTTGGATCTCATGGAGGCATTTCCTCAACTGAAGCTTCTTTCTCTGTGATAACTCCAGCTGTGTCAAGTTGACACAAAACTAGCCAGTACAACCTCTATAATTTGATCATAAGATCCTATTGATAATCAGCCATATGACTCCATATACCTGAGTCATAGTACATGGAGAGATCAAGCTGGCACTGCATCAGAGACTGGAGAACATTTATAGTCCTGGTAGGTGACATTCAGGCTACCAAAGGATGGACATAATCATCAATCATACCAGCTGTGAACTTGGAGAACTATAGTAGTGATTGGCCTGGAAAGACATTCCCACTAGTGCAATAGTGTTATGGATATCATGAAAGTACCCAAACACAGTCTGGCAAGTTTATTGTGGCCACAAAACTGTGGCTAGACAGAATATAGATGCTAGGAGAGAACCTCTTCTACTATTCCTACTATTGTACTAAATGAGCACAGTATAAAATGGACTATTAATTACTTATTTTATATTCATAAACTAGTGTATATGTCAATCTTCATTAGATAAACCTCTCCTTGCAATAAATGACAGTAAACCCAGAGACTCACAACTGGTCAAGGTTCACAGAATAAGAGAGTAAAATGCTCAGCCTTAAAGGAGATATCTCTATCACATTCTCTCCTCCCAGTGCTCAAGGATCATTGGGGAAGAAGAGATAAGAAAACAGTAACAGATGATAGATAACTGCAAGGAAACAGTGTTTTGCAGATAATCAGGGAAGGTGCATATATGAACTCACATTTGACTATAAGCTGTGGACACCATATTCAAGGCTTCCAGAGTTAAGCATACTCTGAGTTGATTTATTCATTTTAAAGATACTGTGAATAGAATTACTTTCCTATTTTCCTCCTTGGATCTCAGATTTTCTGTAGGCAGTGGTATGTATGCATAGATAGATAGATAGATAGATAGATAGATAGATAGATAGATAGATAGATTTGTGACACACAGCTGGAACAAAGATTGGGAGAAAAAACAAATTGTAGTTTGGGGGATAGGGTGGTGAGGATATGGTTAAAGCATGTGTTATACTTATATGACGATACATTTATAAAATTGTTCAGTATATGTAATTAGTATATTCCAATAAAATTTACATTAACTGTTTATCAGTTGAAGGACATTTAAGTAGTTCATATTTGCTAGGTGGCTGCACCAATTTGCAATCCTACCAATGAGTTTGCCCCTTTTCTTGCATCACAAAATTATCCTTAGCTATAAAGAAAAATGAAGACATGAAATTTATCAGTAAATGAATGAAAGAAGGAACAATTATACTGAAGGAGTTAACAAGACTCAAAAACGAAATAATACATGGTATCCCCTATTTATGCATCCTAGCGCCAACTTTTTGGGTTTCCTCAGAAACCAGGTAAGTAAAAAAGGACCATGGTGGAGTGGAGAGAGGATCTCTAGAAAGGATGATAGTAGGTGCTATGGAGAGAGAAATAGTCAAAAATGGAAGAAACCTTAATTGGGGAGAGGGGATGAGAGAGGGAAAAAGAAGGGATAAATAACACTAAGAATATTTGAAGAAGCCATAGTAATGCATTTTTCATGTTTACTTAAAATACATACACAGCCACACAGAAGCAAAACACACACACACACACACACACACACACACACACACACACAATTTAAATGAAGTTATATCACTTGGGGTGATAATTGTCACTCCATAGACTACCTAATAAAAACCTCAGTGCCAGGCATTGGAAAAACCTCCCTCAGATTGTTGGCCAATGAAGTCCAAGAGATAACCCCAAAACAACAGCTATTTCTATTGCTCTTGGTTGCTTCCTAGAACATAAAGGTAAAACCATGTTGCTCAAGACACCTCAAACTTTGGATACAAAGTTTAGAAATTCTTGTGTTAGAACTGACCTGGGAGCCTCTTCTTCACTTACCTTTTCACACAATATTGAAAGGTCCTACTCAAACTGCTTTAGGAGAAAAGCAATCAGTAGCCCTACTGAACAGTAAAGCTTGTGGACCACAAAAACGACCTTGTAATACTTCTTGGGTCTGTGGAATTTGTTTGTTGCTGGGACATGGAAGAATTTGTAATTTTTGACACTTGAATGTCTTAGATATAGTTTTTCCTTTTTAATTTTTTATTGGACATCTTCTTTATTTCCATTTCAAATGTTATCCCCTTTCATGGTCCCCCTCCAGAAAACCCTTAACCCTTTCCCTCCCCCTGCTTCTATCCAACCTCCATTGGTGATCTCTTGCTCCAATGGTTGCCTGAGAGCATCCACCTCTGTATTTGTCAGGCTCTTAGCCAACCATTGTATTTGGCAGAACCTCTCAGGAGACAGCTATATCAGGCTCCTGTCAGCAAGCACTTCTTGGCATCCACAATAATGTCTGGGTTTGGTGACTGTATATGGGATGGAATCCCAGATGGGACAGTCTCTGGATGGTCATTCCTTCAGTCTCTGCTCCACACTTTGTGTCTGTAACTCTTCCCATGGGCATTTTGTTCCCCTTTCTAAGGAGGACTGAAGCACCTAAACTTTGGTCTTCCTTCTTCTTGAGCTTCATGTGGTCTGTGAATTGTATCTTGGGTATTCTGAGCTTTGGGGCTAATATCAACTTATCAGTGAAACCATACCATGTGTGTTCTTTTGTGACTGGGTTACTTCCCTCAGGATGGCATTTTCAAGTTCCATCCATTTGCCTGAAAATTTCATGAACTCATTGTTTTTAATAGTTGAGTAGTACTCCATTGTGTAAATGTACCACATTTTTTTTGTATCCATTCCTCTGTTGAGGGACATGTTGGTCCTTTCTAGTTCTGGAAATTATAAATAAGGCTGCTATGAATGTAGTGGAGCACGTGTCCTTATTACATATTGGAGCATCTTCTGGGTATATGCCTAGGAGTGGTATAGCTGGGTCTTCAGGTAGTACTATGTCCAATTTTCTGAGGAACTGCCAGAGTGATTTCCAGAGTGGTTATACCAGCTTGCAATCCCACCAACAATGGAGGAGTGTTCCTCTTTCTCCACATCCTCGCCAGCATCTGCTGTCATCTGAGTTTTAATCTTAGCTATTCTAACTGGTATGAGGTAGAATCTCTAATGAGTCCCTCCAATTGGAGTTTGAAAGAAAAAAAAAAAAACCTGTTAAGAGATGTAGCCAGCAGTCGCCTGGTTCATCAGGTTTCAAGGGGGGCAGGGAACAAGGACTCTTATCTCTCAAGTACTGGTAATTTGAGTGGTAATTTGGTCAGAAATCTAGCCTCATGCTACCTATCTTCTGAGTCCCTGAGTGCATTTGAATGAAAGGATAATAGTCTAATTTGCTTATTACGGTGAAAAGGTGCAGAGGAAGGCACACATCCATTGCTGATTTTGGATATAATATAACCAGTCACTTCTAACTTATGCCCCTTTGGTTCCCTTGCCTTAGAGCATTGCACATTAAACTATGAGTGAGGACAAAACAAAACCGATCAAAAACTTTCTCCCATAAGTTGCTTTTGTGGGTATTTTATCACAGCAATAGGAAAGAATCTAAGATATCCAGGTACTAATTCTGGCTTTGCTTGCTTTACTTTTTAGGGTAATTACTTCTTTTTTCCTTTTGAGGCTTCATGCCTCATAGCAACATCATCCTCATTTGCTTTTCCTGATATAATATAAGAAAATAGAAACTGCTATATGAAAAGGGAAAGGTACAGAATAAAATACATTTCCAGGGATCCTCATAGTGTCTTAGTTACTGAAACTTTAAAAGAGTAAAACAAAGGTCACTAAGGAGGAACTTTCAGTTCCAAAGCTTTGCTTTTGTTTTACTTCATGTTTTTAAATGAAAGTCTGCAAGTGACTACTACCTAACCATTTTAGTGGGGCTATAAGATTACAAAATCCTAAAAGGTTGTATTTGAGATCCTTACCAATCCATTCTGAGAAACTGTAATGCTTTTCAGGCATTTCACTTCTTCTCCAGATATGCTTAAAGCTACCCTAATAATATCTTTACAATATAATTTTAAGAACTTAATGTGTTACTATTGTTTAAGTATATGAAGACACAATTCTTAACCTCAAAGAAGACCACAAATCACACATTAGGTCATCTCTTTTATGTGACCTTACTAATCACCACCTTTTTGGTGATTTCAAATTCTTCCATTTGGGTGACCAATAAGATTTGTCCTAACTCCCAAAGAAGTTTTTATTATTACCATTGCTTAATTCCTAAAACAGACAATATGGCAAAATGTAGCTAATTTGGAAATATTGACCTCATATAGCCAGCCTGAAAATCATATGTGACTCAGACATATGCCTGCATGCTCATAGAAAGGGGGGGAAAAAAGGAAGAAGAAAGATGATGATAGAATAAGTTGGGCGTGTGCATAGCAGGAAGCTCAGTGCATTCTTGACACATTCTCTTTCGAAGTACCATAGCAAAGGCACATGACCGTTTATGTCTTTAGATGGAAACATTAGCCATTGTAGTCATGGGATGTAATGATATCTAGAAGCACAGTATCTTTTATAAGTTTAGGAAACTGTGGTGTAGTTAGCTAGATAGTAGCCTTCTGAGTCCTGGGAATGGATTTCTCTAAGAAGTAGATGCCGGAAGATTGCAGCAGAAAGAAGCCATGGTAAGGAATTAAATATGATGGGAAAAAATGGGGAATCAATATAAAATTGATACTTACTGCTTTCTGTAAAAACGCAATTAGGATTTTATAAACATAAGAATTGATTTTTCAATGGTAAATAAAATTCTAACAGTTAAACTGGCTTTTTGCATAGCCCACAATTTAAATGTTCAGAATAGACTGAGACAACGACTGTAATACGTGGCAAATTAAAGTCAGATACTCTGTTCCTGATTGAAGAAGTGTACAAATCATGGAAACTCTGAATTTATCAAAGCCAAAATTTGAATTTACTTTGCCCACAATATCCTCTGAGGCAAAGGCTTTCCCAAACAACTGAGTGATGCTGACAGACAGTTCTACCTCCCATTAGAGGTAAACGATTTTGTTTTTTTTTCCTGTTTTGCTGAATAAACTACGTTACTTCCTCTTCTAGCTGTAAAAGCCTGCAGTTCACTACAGGATATCTGGGTAGAAAGGGTAAGGTTCTTGGCTTTCTCTTCATACATTCAAAAATAGAACTAAAAAGCCTCTGTGAATTGAAAACGACAGTGTGATTTTCTGCTGCTTCCACTGAAAACTTAATTCTGAGTCTGCTAATATCTTACCTTTGGGGGGATATATTGTTATGAAGAATGGAGACTTCAGTGAGGTAATATCTATTTATAAGTTTAAGTGGTTAAAATGTTCGCTGAAACTGCTGCATGCTTTCTGAGAGGAAATGTGGCTGTCTAGATAGAAAGCTCCTTTCTCTACAATTTAGCATGCCACTGACAAAAACCAGGGGTTCAGACTTGTAGTAAACATTGCTTCTAACAATTCTGTGTTAAAATTGAGATTGTGGTTCATTAAATGCATTTTTGTTAGTGTGAGCCAACGGGAGAAAATAAACTTACAATTTTAAACCCATGGTTTGTGTCAACCAAATTAAAGCAGCATTCAAGTAGTAAATGCATCTAAGTGCCTTAATCTTTTCATAAGATGAGACTTGACATGTTTTCTCAGATTGGGACATTTTCCATGCATGCATTTTCCGGTGGGATGTGATGGCTTCAAATAGCACAAAAGGATTTTCATCAAGCCCTAGAACTTAGCACAGCTGTCGAGTCTCAATGGGGCTGATTCTCAGCTTACGATGAACATTTCTTTGGATGTATTTTTAATTTGAGAACATGGGAAGCATTTTCAGAAGGCGTTCCAAACATTTTGCTGTCTTTTTTAGAAGGAATTCCTTCTGTGGTTTTAAAAAAACGTGTTCTTTTTAAAGTCTGCTAATTTCACATGTGGAATTTGATCCTTCTATATGTAAAATTATCCACGTGTGTAAAATTACATGATTTTATGTGAGATTGTAAGCCTTAGTAAAATATGTTTAATGTATTTATTAGGAAAATATAAATAAAACCTATTTACATCAACATTTTCCTTCTCCTGAGATGAGGAAATCAGTGTATTTTGTACATATTTAATTTTCCCCAGAGTGAAGTGTTGAAGATAGTAAATAGCACCTTTAAAAAATTGTCCAAATGGAGTTTTTTTCTGTAAAAATTTAGGATAAATGCTTTATTGTACTACTGTTTTTTTCCAGTAACAAAATGAAACTAACAGCTGTAGACTACATGAGCGTGACTCACAGAATGGCACTATGTGTATATTATGGTTGCCAAGCGGCACCATACTGTCTGCTATTGAGAAAGCTTTGCCTAATCTCCCTGACCACAAGTATGGGTGGGGCTTTTTTCCTATAGCAAAGTTGTTCCAAAGTGACTGATACTGGGGCCAGTATATGAAATCCAGGCAGGCTAAGAAGCTGCAAAGCTCTGGGAACCTCAAGAAGGGCTGAAATCAGCAGCATTCCCTGGACAGACCCTCTTTAGAAACAGTTTTGGTGGGGTTGTGACAAAAGATGTCCTCAGAAAACTTAAAGTTCTGGGTGGAGTTTTCGCCACCAGACAGTTTCCCCTTCCCCCACTCCACCCAGGAAGTTTAATGAGAAGAAAGATCAGTTGTTCAAGTGGCTTTTGAGACTAGATGAGGGAAGAAGGAAATTAATCATCCGTGTGTCCCTAGCAGCAGACTTTTAACACAAAGTTGGAGCTTAGTAGGGACTAGATGTTTGCTGAATTGTAGAACCCTAGGGGAAGGGAGAGGTTTCTGTTGGCTGACTCTGTGCTGATGTCTTACTTTCTGCAGCTGTGAATGTGTGTGTCCTAGAAGGCTGAGAAAGAAATTATTCACTAGAGCATGAGACATTTTCCACTTGGTCAAACTTATTGCTCAAGATTGGAAAAATAATACTTGCCTGAAGTTTCTAGTGGTATAAAATTATAATATACCACTAGAGTTAGACTTACAAATTGGCAACTGCCTAGGCACATTATTCTGAGGCTGGGAAAGAAAAAAAAAAAGACAACACTTTGAACTGGAAGTGTTTCTCTCTGCCTTTAACCAGAAATGTCACTATGAATAAGCTAATCCAGAAGTTATTTATGGTCTCTCAAAGTTCTCCTTTCTTAAGACACAAGTGATTCTAATCATGGCAAAAGGTTAAGCTAGTGAAAAATTAGCTAATGAGTTTATAGGCTGAGTTTTTTGGTAGTTGGTAGATTTTTTTTTTTACAAACCAGGAAGGTCTACATTTTAAAACATACTAAGTAATTGAAAACAAGGTAAGGGAGCCAAAAGGAGAGACATTACAGCATAGAATAAAGAGACATTTTCTGACTTCACACATCCTGCCTACTTATTAACCAAGAGCATAGTTAAAATACATACTTAGATCACAACAGCTAAACATAGCTATAAATGTGGACACTGTCAATCATGGGTAAAAATTTCTTTTCTATGTTTGGAAATTTCAATCCCACTTCTTAAACTTTATTACAAATAAAGCATGTAGCATAATTTATTTTTACACTTTACATATATTTTCTATCATTTATTTTCCTCCTAAAATATATATTATATTGACAAATAGTGGTGTATGTTTATGAGCTACCATATGACCTTCTGATCACAGACTTACCTTCTTGGGGTAAAAATATTTATTTTAGCAATCTTGTCATATATGTTGCTATTTACTATGATCACCAGGCAATGAAGTTCATTGTTATAACATTTTCTGGTTTAACTTTTTACTTTTTGTTTTTGAAATTTTAGTGTCTTGAGACAGGGCTTCTCCTTGAAGCCCTAGTTGTTTTGGAACTTGCTCTGTAGAAGACCTGGCCTCAAAACTCAGAGATCCTCCTTCCTGAGTGCAATGATTAAAGGCATACATAACCAGGCCTGGCTAACGTTGTACACTTTAATTACCATTTCATTTTTTTTCTCTCCTCCCCCTAGTCTCTGGCAGTCATTTTCTATTCTCTGTTTTTAAGAAATCAATTTTTTTTAAATTTCACATATAAGTGAGATTATGGGGCATTTTAAAACCTGGTATATTTTCCTTGGTACATTGTCTTTCATTTCTACCCATTTTGTTGCATGTAATATAATTTTTTTCAATATTACACAGTATTTTCTTGTGTATATATGCCACACTATTTTTCATTTTTCTACTTGTAGACTTACTGCTTTCATATCTTGACTATTTGTGACTAATAATGAAATAAGCATAGAAGTATTGATATATCAACATGCTGGTTTCAATTATTTGGATACATGCTCAAGATCAGAGTAACTGGATCGTATACTTTTATTTTAAGTTTTGAGGAAAATGAATTTTGTTTTCAAAAGTGGCTGTACTGATTCACATTCCTACCAGTAGTGTGCAAATGTTCCTCTTCTGGATGGCTTCTGTGTGTTGGTTTTGGCCTGAAAGGAGACAGAAGCATTTCTGTGGGTAAGTCAGAGAACTCAAGGTTGGGCTTGACATTCAGAGTTTCTCACATGCGAGCTAGGTCTGATGGCAAATTCAGTTCAATGGTTGCTTGAGGTGCTTCTGAAGTTTTTGCAATTGAACTTTCTCCAGTCTGAGAATGATATTTACAACAAACACAAAAACAAATTAGAAACCCATTTCTTTTCCTGTTTTTATTAGTTATTTTATATATTTACATTTCAAATGTTATCCCTCTTCCTGGTTTCTCCTCCACAACCCTCCTATCTCATACCCCCTCCTCCTGCTTCTTTGAGCGTGAAACCCCACCCACCCACCCACTCCCACCTCCTCACTCTAGCATTCTCCTACACTGGGCATCGAGCCTTCACAGGACCAAGGGGCTCTCCTCCCACTTATGCCAGACAAGGTCATCCTCTGCTACATAAGAGGCTGGAGCCATGGGTCCCTCCATGTGTACTCTTTGGCTGGTGGTTTAGTCCCTGGAAGCTCTGGGGGTTCTGGTTTGTTGATATTGTTGTAGAAACCCATCTCTTAGCTTTGGATCACACACATTACAATTAGCAGCAGGAGTGGAGATGCAATGATTTCCTCCATATATATTATGTATGAAACATCTGAGACACACTCTCTTTTCTTAGTTTCTAGTCAGTTGAGCCTTAATGAATCTCTTCAAGAAATTTAACAAAACTTTTTACTTACGAATATATTTTTGTTTCACAAGAAATTGAAAAAACCCCTAATTCCTTGTGTACGTTTCACCAAGTTTTCCCTAATGATAAGATCTTAAGAAACTATAGTATATTATCAAAAGCAGGAAGTTGAAAGTGATATAAAACAATGAACTAGACTGCAGAACTTATTTATATTTCATCAGTTCTGGCAAGTACTCATGTGTGTGAATTTTATCACATACATTCATACGTTCAAACAACATCACCATCTATTTGAAAATCATTTATCAGCACAAAAGTTCTCCTTACATCCAAACCCACCCTAGAGTATAGCTCGTTGATAACATTTCATAAGCTTTCCACATCAGCATTTTATTTTTGTGTTGAGTACACAATACAAATAGAATGGAATAACATATATCCTTTTTAGATGGGGCATTTTCACTTATTTTGTTCCTTTGAAGCCTTTTTTTCCTGTATCGATAGATGGTTCAGTTTAAAACTAAACATAACACCAAGACAGGGCTATAATAAACCTTGTTTATCTGTTTACCTATTAATCCACTAAAGTATTTGAGTTGTTTCCATTCTGTTCTGGAGGAAGAAATATCTAAAGGGCAGTGAGTATTTAGTTATAAGTTTCTTATGGCTATAGTTTTGATTTTTCTATGACACCAACATAGGAGAGTTTCTAGGATTATTGTATATGTACTTATAGTTCTGCTAAAATCTGTAAAATATCTTTGCAGAACAGTTGATATTTAACAAAGAGAATTAATTTATAGAAGATCCACTTGTTACACATCCCTGTAACATTTGCTGTTGCAAATTCTATTTTTATACAACCTAGTAAGTATAAATGTATAACTCTTTGTAGTTTTAAGTTGTATTTCCCTTTGTAGTAATGCCCCCTTTCCCTTCTCTTCCCTTCCGCTCCCCTTTCTCTCCATCCCTCCCGTGTGTGTGTGTGTGTGTGTGTGTGTGTGTGTGTGTGTGTGTGTGTGTAAGTGTATGTGTTTCACAGTTCTAATTCGGAAAAAAAAACTGTTCAACTTCATTCTCCATTTTCTAGTTCCATTGTTTTCTTAAAGTTGTGCTTTATGAGTTTCCATATATATATATATATGTATGTGTATATATATATATATATATATATATATATAGTATGTGTATATATATATATATACATATAATATAAATTTCTTTTTAGATTTGTAGCTTTCAAGCATTTTTCTTTAAAGCTTTGCTTTTATTTCCTTCCTTCCTTCCTTTCTCTCTCCCTCCCTCCCTCCCTCCCTCCCTCCCTCCCTCCCTCCCTCCCTCCCTCCCTCCCTCCCTCCTTTCTTTCTTTCTTTCTTTCTTTCTTTCTTTCTTTCTTTCTTTTTTTCGAGACAGGGTTTCTCTGTGTAGCCCTGGGTGACCCGGAACTCACTCTGTATACCAGGCTGGCCTTGAACTCAGAAATCCACCTGCCTCTGCCTCCCAAGTGCTGGGAACAAAGGCGTGCGCCACCATGCCTGGCTGCTTTTATTTCTTAACCTCCTCTTTCATAGAACAGAGTTTTGAACTTTCATGAGGTCAAATTTAGTTATTTTATTTTGTTTCTTCCTATACCATCATTTTGTGTAATAGTTAAAAAAAATTACTAACATATTCTGAAGACTTCTCATACCCTGGTATATTATATCATTATATATTTTTTTAGTTTGAAGTATTAGGAATTTTGTGTTTGGTTTAACAAAGTTCATAACAATAATCAACTTTTATTTTCCTATGAATATATAGTTGCCAAAATACCATTGATTGAAGGGCTATATTTTCTTGGTTAAAATTTTCACTTCTGTAAAAATAGGGATGTGTGCATTTTTATGTTGGTCTGTTCTTTTTACTTTAATTTATTTAATGAAAAAAATTTTTGCGTTCCAAAATATCATGTTGTTTTGATTTCTGTGCAAGTCACAACTGGGTAGAGTGGAGCAAGCTTATAATTACAGCTGCTCGGCAGGCTGAAGCAAAAGTTATGAGTTCAATTTCTGCCTGGATTACAGAGTAAGTTAAAGGCCAGCCTAACTGAGTGAAACCTTGTTTCAAAATTTGAAAGAAAGAAAGAAAAAAAGAAAGAAAGAAAGAAAGAAAGAAAGAAGGCACAATATCATGTTCAGTGATTGTACTAAATTTGTCTTTCATCATTATCTTATTTGTTATAGTTTCTTTGCCTCATGATAAAAGTTTTCAAATAAGCAGCATCATATTCTACAAAAATATCCGCTGGGGTTTGGGATCCTATTAAACTATAGATCAGGCTGGGGAGAGTATACATCTGTCCTGTTGTTTCACTGTGGTAATAAAACACTAATCAATAACAACTTAGGGGAGGAAAGGGTTTATTTCAGTCTTAAAGTTTCTCCGCAACTGAAGAAAGTCAGGGTAAGGTCTCAGGGCAAAAATCAGCAGAAACTGATGCAGAGTTTGTAAAAAACTGCTGCTTACTGCCTTGAAATCCATAGCCCACTTATCTTGCTTTGCTATACAGCCTAGTACCACCTGCCCAAGGGTGATACCACCTACAGTGGACTGCACCTTCCCTCCTCAACATTGATTAAGAAAATGCTCCTGAGACTTGCATACAGGCCAATCTGAGGTCGCCTCTTTCCAGGTGACTCTAGTGTGTGTCAAATTGACAAAAACTAGCAAGAACAACTTCTAGAACTTGAAATATAATTTTTAAAGTTTTCTGAGAATTTCATACATGAATAAACTTTATTTGCATCAGCCACCCCACCCTTTCCTTCTCCAATTCCACTACCCCAAACTAATTCTGAATCAAAACCTCATCTTCTATAACTGTTATTGTTACACATGTAACATGTATATTTCATATAATATATACATATATTATTGTCAAAATATATAGAGACAAACACATCGAGTGTGTTGGTTATAAATACAACTGTTTAGAGATGGCCACTTGAGATTGGATAATAGTCTTTATAATTTTTCAATCCAGAAACACATTATATTTTTTAATATAAACCTGGATGTTGTATCAGCCTTTTGTAGATTTCAATATATAGTTCCTGTGTATGTTTGGTTATGCAAGGATTTTTTCAGCTGTTATAAATATATCATTGTTATGTCTATGAAATTTTTATTGGATATTTTCTTTAATTTTTAAAAATTATTCTCTTTATATCATGCACAATCACTCACTTCCCCCTCCCAGTCAATCACTCCCACAATCCTTCCCCCATCCCTTCCCCCTCTTCCTCTGAGTTGTTGGAGCTCCTGGGTATCCGCCCAAAATGGCACTTAAAGCCTTTGTGAGGCTAAGCACTTCCTAAATTCCTTTTTTTTAATACTTGAAAGACATTGTTTTCAAATAGATAATATGTCTTTTTTGCTTTATATTTGCCCTTTATTTCTTCTTTTCTTTGTCTTACTATGCTGGCTAGAGCTTCTTGTAGTATCTCAAATGATGACACTATCGGCAACTGATTTTGTTGAGACGGTATCTGAACATTTATAAAGTTTTAATATGACTACAGGATTTTGTCCAGTGCTTTTACTTCGTTAGTTGAGATATTCCTGTGATATTTCTTCCTTCACATATTAATGAAATTGATTATAATGTTTTATTTTAAAACTTCAAATCAGCCTTTTGCTCATCTAGTACATTTTATCTAATCCTTTTTATATGTCACTGTACTTTGCCTCCATCCTGACATTGTATTTTTTCATCCAGCTTTTATTGATGCGATTGTGGATTATTTCTGTTTTTACTACAATGAATGATACTGCTATTAACATTCACACATGAATTTTTTATCATTCTCGAAGTTTTATTTATTTTTTTTGTAGTAATACATGGAGTCACACAGTAATTCTATGTGAAACATCTTGAGGCACTTCCAAACTTTTTTACAAAGCAGTACTACATTTGATGTTCTCACCAGAAATAGATATACTCTAGCTACTATGTTATTCATGTTCTCTAATATTTCTTATTTCTGATTTTAATCTAGTGAATGTGAACTGTCAGCCCAAGGCTTTGTCTTTTATTACTTAATCTAGGACAGGTTTCATATGCTTGTCTAACCATTTTACAATTAGATTTACATTAACTAGAGAATTCTAGCCATATATTTGCTCCTCAAACTCCCTCAGCACAGTACACTTTCTGAATCACACATTGTCCATCTAAAACACCAGAATTCGACCCATGAATTAAAATAGGCTCATGCCTCTTGGGACTTTAATTTTGAGCAAAATGGATAGTTAAAGTCACCTCTAAGTTTTCTTCCCACTGAAAGTATTGTTTGCTATAATCTTCAGGGGGTGGGGGTTCTCAGGAAGAGGATATAATATTGCAGTTTTCCACCTTCATTTGTGTTTACACATCATACAGAACCATTCGAAAACCATACCAGAATTTGGTTCTTTAGCTAATGGACTATATTCTAAAGCATAATGGTCCTGGATGGGAAGTTTGATTTACTTTTTATGGAGGTTATTTATGATTTTGGAGTTGTTAAAATCTGGTAAATATAATTTGCATTTGATAATGGATTTCTGCTATATATTTACAAATTTATGGTTTGAAAGGGCTAGTATACCTCATTTACGAAGACCAGCTCTAGGCCAACTAACAATTCAAACAATACCTGAAAAGGATGACATTTTTCCCCCTCCAAATTACAGTAATGTGCCAAGTGATTCACCTATAAAGATTCTTCAAAAAAAGCTTATATATAGTATTGTCATCTGTTGACAACATAAATATTATTTCTGCTGCATTGCAACCTTGATTTGCTGCAGAGGAAGCAAATAGACATTAGACATTTGTGTATCATTTAGTACATTTATTTTTTTAGTTTATTTGGGGACCAGAAGCTGAAGAGCTTACAGTCATGAACTAGAAGATAAGAAGGATGATATCAATGTAAACTACCATGGGGTCTTAGTGTTGAGCATCTTTTATTCTGGCACATACTTGGGAGGTTCTTCACACATTTTTACATGGTGGAAGGCAAATCTCTGAGAACATTTTTATGAAGTTCCATTTATAAGAATTCCGCTTAACCACGTTCCCTCTAAATGATAATAAGCAATTCTATTCTGTGTCCTTTAGTGTCACCATATTGGTGAGTAGGTTCTAACATACAGAAATTAGGGGATCACAAATAGCACAAACAAACAATATTAAAGCCTGAGTAGTTTACCAAAATGTAGAAGAATGGCACCTTTGAACCTCCATGCTTATCTGTCACCTTTATTGGGCTACTTCAACATAGTCCATACAAATAAAAAGTTAGACATTCCACAGAACTAGAAGACATTTGATTTATACACTGTGCCTTACTTATTGACACTTACTAGGATTAGAATAATGTTCTTGGTTTGGAAGCATGGGAACTTGGGGTAGTGAATTTTGAAAAGAATCAGAGACAACTACCATACAGGATGCTATCATAAATTCTTAAGGCAAAGGGACAGTAAAATCTTTAGGCAGAATTCAGGGGCCTGTTTTAACTAGAGAGAACACAGAGCAATTTATATACGTCTTATTAGCAGCTCCACTTAGAAATATTGTTGTGTTTCCATTTCAGATTTATTATCTGTGTGGTTCCAGTCAGTGGTTTTCTGTAAAAAAAAATATTTATGCAATTGGAAACATAAAAGATGACTTTTTTTTGTTGAACTGAATTGCCCCATATAACAACAGAAGATAACTTTGTTTTCATAGAAAATGAAAGTGCTTATAGGTTATCAACATGAAGCTTCAGCTTCAAATTCAAATCCATGTGCTTAAAATTTTCTTTTGCCATTTCCTCTTGCATAAGGAGCAATAAGCAATTCTATTCTGCATTTTTACATATTTGAAATTTATAATTATAATGGATACATATATGATATTCTGCAACTTTATTGTATTTAAGATTGATTAGGAATTTTCAATGGCAATATTTTGAGTACCTCTATTGCCAAATCATGCCATGGGCAACCATGATCTTTTCACCACATTCAATAGTCATTGGGACATTTAATTCTAATCAGATTAGTGAACATCAAATTTATTAAAACCCAGGATAAATTCCAAAATTCATCCTTAAGATAGTTCTTTTAAAAAAAAAAGTGCTCCTGTAACTCATTTTAATGTCAGTCAACATCCAATTTGTGGAACAGAGATAGTAGTGGATATAAATTAAGAGATAGGTCACAGTAGGTGCTGACTAGGCAATGCAGAAATTAATAAGTCAGATTGTCCTTCCGGAATAAGCAGGATCGAATTCACAGGCTGAATTTGCTACCTGCAGGTATCTTTGTGGAAGCCTGCATGGTTACAGTTTCCAACTGGTTGAAAGTTCTCAACTCAGATTATCTAAATGTTTTCCCTTAAAACATTTCATGGGAATGTCTTCAAACACATTAAAATCCTGTCACATTCCTGATTATCTGGAATCAATCTCTTCTACTGAGATTTTAGAGTGAAAGGTAGAGCTCTGGCAGCCCCAAGAAGCTTCATTCCTTATATACCCTAATAGTCTATTAAAAAAAAAAAAAGAGCAATGGCAAAAAATAGAAAGAGAAGATGGCCACACTCTGAACAGGAGTAGAAAAAGGAGACCAAGGACTACAATCCATGTATGCAGAGCTGATGTGAACTTTAAATTCAAACAGAACAAGAATCAGGGGCAAGAAGTATTACTAAGCAGTCCTTATGGACATAATGTCAATGATTTAACTCTGTGTCATCAGCTGATGTAAAGCAGAAAGACATACATAAAATTATGGCAGAGATTTAAGGTCCCTTCCATTTTTAGTAACCTTGTGGGTACAAGTGAGGAGTCAGTGGTATTTTGGCATAATTAGCTTCCAATTAGTTGTTATACACACAGCTTTGCCTAAGGTAGGGTTCCACTCTTGTGAGAAACAAAGACAAGGAGAAATCATGAGGATAAAGACCCCCCATGAATATAGAGCCACTGCCTCCTTCCCCCAAACATGCAGTGCTGCACACCACCTAGTGGTGCAAGCAATAGTAAGTGAAGAATGTTCCAGATCCTTGCCAACCAGGAAACATAAATCAAACATTGCCACTTTGTTTTGATAACCCAGAATAACTGCCACCAAGGGGAAAAAGGTATTGGTAATATGTGTATAGTGATTTGAAGGAGAAATTTCCCCCATAGGCTCAGCTATTTAAAGATGTGGTCCCAGTTGGTGACACTGTTAGTGGAATTTATGGAATCTTTACGATGTTATGGCTTTGTTGGAGGAAATGTGTCACTAGGGTGGGATTTGAGCTTTATAGCTTTGTTCCACTTGCAGTTCACTCTCTGTTTCACGTTGTTGGCAGAAGATAAGATCTTTCAGCTTCCTGCTCCAGCTGCCTGCTGGCATTCCTCTTCTTGTCATTTTGATCTTCATCTCTGGAATTGTAAGCTAAAGTAATTTTAAGGTCTTGGTCATAGTATTTTTATCTCAGAAACAGGAAAGTAACCGATACAATATTAAAGAAAGGAATTATTTTGTCCTGTTAATTAAAGTGTCTATTAGTCTAGCTGTTATAAAAATCATTATGGACAGTCTTCTAAGATCTAAAAATAGAACTGTCAGGTGATTCTGCAATACCACTTACATGTGAATCTGAGGAATAAACAATATAGATATTGTTTATTCCTGAATATTTATATTTATTTCACTACTATGCACAATAAGCTATATGTGGAATTATCCAAGCTATAGTTCAATGAAAGAATAGGTAAAGGAAGTGTTGTACAGTAGGGGTATTAGTCAAGCATGAGGAAGAAAATGATTTCGTCACAAGGAAAATAGAAACAAACCCCTGGAGGACAGTCTGTTAGACAAAATAAGCCAGATTATGAAACACAACTATCCCATTTCTTCCCATGAATGAAGAATTTAACATTATGTATATATAATGAAAGTAGAAAGAAGACTATTTGGGGTGGGATGACCAATGGGAAAGAGGAAAAAGAAGGGTAAGAGAGAATGGGGTAATAAACAAATTAATTATGTACATGTATGAAGATATCCATAAAGCAAATAACTCTTCTGTAAAATTACTGTTCTAAATAGAGATAGCTGCAAATTATGCTTTTGTTTTTTACAGTACTGTCTACAATTGAAAATATATGGAATCTTCTTAGGAGCTCATAAAGGTGTGTGTGTGTGCATGTGTGTGTTCATGCACACACCATTGAATAACTAGGACTATAACTTAGTTGAGTTGATAGATGAAAGGATCAAGGCAGCAATGACTACCAACTTCATACTTTTCTGTTCAGCTATTCAGTAGTTCTGTGATCATCAAATTATTATTTCTTCTTCCTAACATTTTATTGGTACTCTTCTAGAGCACTCTTTGATCACACACTTCACAAATTTCCCAAACACTGTAAAATCATGTACATGCTTCCAGTTGCCAAACTATGAGTTATATTTCTAAACTTTAAAATAGATTACATTAATCTATATATCTGTTATTATTCTACCCCCACATTGCTTTGATTACTATCATTTGATTACTATCATGTGAAAGTCTGTATCTTCTATGTTTTCTATCTTGTTATAAGCTCTTTGTATTTTTGAAGAAGTATTTTTTGCATCATTTTGTCAATAAGGTAGCTATGATTTGACAGGCATTGCAATTAATTTGTATAACAACATGGCTCCATTGCCATTTTAACAGCATTGAACCGTTAGCCTTAATTCATTTTTAAAAGCTTTATAACTCATTAGTGAAGTCTTCAGAGCCTACACTTTTCATTTTGGTATGATTATTGATTGTGAATTTTGTTTCCTTTCTTCCTAAGTCCATTTGATTTTAAAAGAAACGTTTAAAATAAAATTTTACTGGTTTCTGTAAATATCCAAATTTAGCCATGTAAACATTGGCATACTGTTGTTAATAGCATTTTTCTAAACTTTCTTCTATTCAGTCAGTAATGTCTTCTAGAACTTTTAACCCTTGTTACTAGTAAGTTATGCTTTTTCCCCTTAATTTATTTTTGCTAGTCAAGTTAAAGGCTTCACAGTTTTGTTTATGCATTCAAGGAATCAATTTTGTCTTCCTTGTTTTTTCTACTACTTTATATTCTGCTTTGCTTATTCATATTGTAGTGTTGCAAGATTTTCATTTAGTGTTATTTTTCTATTGATGCTTCTATAATGTAGAATATTAGGTCATAGATTTCAAAATGCTGTCTCTTTTAATATATCTTTTAATCTAAAACTTTTCCTCTAAAGACTAATTAAAACATTTTTATATTTTTCTTGTGACGCTTTTACTCCTCTGTTACTTAACAGTAAGTTCCTTTACATTTGTTAAAGTACAAAAATTCCTTCTCTTACACTTCTCTCCTCTTTCTATTTTGCCCAACTTTGCTTTGAATTACCAAGTTTTCATCTTAGCTAAAATTAAGGCATAATCCATGCTTAACTTATTAGTAGATTTATTTCAGTGTTTTAGTGCTGAGAATAAATTCAGGGTCTTGTTCATATTGATAGTATATTCTATCTGTTCTCTGTAGGAACATATAGTTGATTATAGTCATTCATCCTATTCCATTTTACCAATGTATATCTTTCCCCCAATGTGTCTAATTTGCTTATACTTGATTTAGGGCATTTAGGTACCAATGAGATTCTCAAATATTCATTGTCTTTATAATTTCATGGTATTATAATATTATTTATCTAGCATTCTATTTCCTTGTCATTTATGTCACATAGACATTTCCTTGTGATTATTTGAATTTGTTTATTTATTTATTTATTTATTTATTTATTTATGTTTCTTTGGCTTTCACTATTGAGCGATTTTCTCAGTTGTTTGCACTTGAATGTCAAGTAAGTCCTTTCTTTGAAGAACCTCACTTCAGAACAGTAGCAGATCAATTTCAATGAACTTCATTGGAAGTAGAGAGACTTAGAAGTTAAACAAGAGACAGAGACAATGGCTATTTATGTCAGAATAGAACTGAGTGAAGCAGGATAAAAGAAGTGACTATATATTTTAAAGTTCAGGAAAATAGAGATATGATTTATTGATTATGAATGAGGCTAGCCATCAGTAAACATGTTCAAGATATGTGTTGTAGGGATTGAGTCTATATTATAGTGGTCATATAACATCATATAAATACACACTTCCAAAGGAGTAGGAACTATATTTCAAAAATACTAAGATAACATGCATATTAAGGAGGTTATAACTTAAAATCGATTCCCCAAACACTATAAAATTATGTGCCTGCTTCCATCTGTCAAATTCTGAGTTGTTATGAGTTTTAAATCATATAAGGGGTATAAGGTGCATTAGGAATTTTCAGTAAGTTCAATTGTCATAAAATATGGTACCCATGCAGTTGTAAATTGTCAAGTACATAAAAAATCCAAAGAAAGTTGAGGTTGACAGGACTTATAAAGTCATGAGTGGTTTCCTGAGGTAAAAGAAGCATAAGCTGAGCTCTGAAATGTATTTATATTTTGTCTTCTCTCATGACTCAGAAGAATTTCACAAAACAAAAGACAATAAAAGCAGCACACATTCGTGATATTACTATATGCCAGAAGCAAACATTGTAAAAATTAGCTTCCTTCTTTGAACATATAAACAATGGAGTACATTGTGTAATTTACAAGACTGTAGATAAGGTAAATCAAGAAACACAACTCATAAGCACAGATATTTGTTTTCAAACTAAGGTCTGTCTGAAAATAGTCGGTAGTTGTACTACTATAGTGTATTTATGTCAAGAAAAAAATAAACAAACTAGAAAACTGAATTTAAGTTACATTGGCACCAGATAAAAAGAATTTGAAATAGGTGGTTTGGGGACAAAGTTTATGACTTTTTCCAAATTCTGGGGGAGGGGGTAGTAGTAAAATCAGAAATAGATTTTACTGTTAAAATGAAAATCAGCCACAAATGAGCAAAGTATTTTTACCAGTTATATTCTGAAGCCAAAGAAAGACACTGTGTCCTTTAACTTTTATTGAACCTCCTGTTTTGAAGTTCCTGACACTGGAGGAGGACTAGGAAGTTTAAGACAAAGTAATTTGTTTTCTTATAATGCATGTTTTGTCTTAACATGGCTTGAATTTTGGGAAACATTGTTTATACAAGTGCTTAAGCCACAGCATAGTGGTTACTCTCAACATTAAAAAATAACTTGTGTGGAACCAATTGAATAACATGTTTCAGAAATAAGTTCAATCAATAATTTTTGTCAAAGATGCATTGGATAATAAGTAACTAATTTAGATAACTGAGATTGTTTTGCAATTATGGAAGATATTTTCTTTAAACAAAGAACCCTGACTATTTTTAAAAACCTAAAGATGATGCAGTATTTTAACTTTTTAAAATTATTTTTATGCTTTTTATTTATTAATTATTTTATTTATATCCCAAAATATTTTCCTTCTATTAGATATTTTCTTTATTTACATTTCAAATTTTATCCCCTTTCCTCATTTCCCATCTGAACCCCCCCTTCCCATACCCCCTCTCCCTGCTCACTAACTCACCCACTCCTGCTTCCCTGTCCTAGCATTCCTCTATACTGGGACATCGAGCCTTCACAAGGCCAAGGGCCTCTCCTCTCACTGATGTCCCAGAAGGCCATCCTCTGCTACATATGTGGCTGAAGCCTTGAACCCCTCCTTGTGTACTCATTGGTTAGTGATTTAGTCCCTGGGAGCTCTGTGGGTACTGGTTGGTTGATATTGTTTTTCTTCCTATGGGGCTGCAAACCGCTTCAGCTTCTTGGGTCCTTCTCTAACCTGCCCATTGGGGACCCTGTGCTCAGTCCAATGGATGGCTGTGAGCATCCACTTCTCTATTTGTCAGGCACTGGGAGATTCTTATAGGAGACAGCTATATCAGGCTCCTGTCAGCAAGCACTTGTTGGCATCCACAATAGCATCTGGGTTTGGTAACTGTATATGGGATGGATCCCCAGGTGGGACAGTCACTGGATGACCTTCCTTCAGTTTCTACTCCAAACTTTGTCTCTGTATCTTCTCCCATGGGTATTTTGATTCCCATTCTAAGAAGGACCGAAGTATCCACACTGTGGTCTCCCTTCTTCTTGAGCTTCAGGTGGTCTGTGAATTGTATCTTGGGCATTCTGAACTTCTGGGCTAATATCCACTTATCAGTGAGTACATACCATATGTTTTCTTTTGTGATTGGATTACCTCACTCAGGATATCCTCCAGATCCATCCTTTTGCCTAAGAATTTCATGAATTCATTGTTTTTAATAGCTGAGTAGTACTCCATTGTGTAAATGTATCACATTTTCTGTATCCATTCCTCTGTTGAGGGACATCTGGTTTCTTTCCAGCTTCTGGCTATTATAAATAAGGCTGCTATGAACATAGTGGAACCTGTGTTCTTATTACATGTTGGAGTTTCTTTTTATTATTTTATGTGCTTGATTTTTCTGCCTGCATGTATGTTTATGCACCACATGTGTCCCTGCTCTAAGAGGAGGTGGTGTAACCTCCTTGTGAGGAGCAGGATTGAACACCAGTCCTTTGCAATAACAAGTACTCTTAATCACTGAGCAAAAGTTCCTTTAATGTTTTATTATTAGTAGTAGTAGTATTAGTGATATTTTCCCAGGGTTTTCTCCAGAGGGGAGAGATAATTGAGTATAGATAAAAATGCCAGACTATACTAGAAATTGTTGGAAATTAGACCACAAACTTGTCAAAAAATTTTCTCATCTCCAATGTTGAAAATTTAAAAAGTGAGTTAAATAATTTAAAAATGTTTGTGAGAGAGGGAAAAAACATTTTTCTGAGCTAAAACAATTCTTTCTGGTATTGGAGGTATGTTAGAGCAGTCATTTTCAGAGTGATCCCCAAATCCCTTGAGATAATTATTAGAAACGCTTATTAGCGGTTCCCATCTCAGATCTACTGAATGAGAAATTCTGGTAGGACTGTATTCTACATCACTCCAAGGAATGATTAACTTTGAGGACCATGTGTTAAGGTATTTGGATTTGTAGTTACAGTCCCATTAAAAGTTTAACATTCAAGATTCTTATTTATTATGGTGTTACGATAACTTGTAGTTTTCCAAATACAGCTGATCCATTAGCTGGGTGCTGAGGAATGAGTTGTACAATCTGGATGTCTACTGTACACCATCACAAAATAGCAAAGAACACTTAGAATACTGGAGAGTTGCTAGCAGGATATCTTAAATGGTGTCAAGAAAATCGTAAACATTTGAGGTTAACGATATATTATTTAGCTTTATTTAAATATTTAACAATATATACAGCTGTGTTCAGCATACGAGTTCACAATTTTTCATCTATCATTTTATTGAGTCATACTTAGCTATATCATACTACTACAAGATAGATAGGATTTGATCTATTTGGAACACTAGCATATTTGACATTGTAATGTTACTGAAAAGAACATGGACTTTGATGTTTCATATGGGAAACCTTCTTGGATAATTTGAATACACATTTAATGCCTAGCAATCCAACTTAAAATTTAAGAAACAAGTCTTTTAAAGATATAAAGATGGGTGTGCAATATTGTTATTATAGCTTTTAATTTTGTGTTTTTGAGAAAAGCTCTTACATGGCACCAGGTTGCCCTTGTTATATCTATGTAATAATGATGACCTTGAACTCTTGATTTTCCCATCTAAACCTCTCCATGTTGGCATTGTAGGCAGGTAACACCATTCTGAATTTTCTAATATTTTCTAATAACAAAGAAAATGGTAATCTACTACAATGTAATTAATTAAATAAATTATACTAGATAATTCTGATAAAAATGTAAATATCAATTAAATTTATGATTTAGATGTTACTTGGAATTTTGCACCATGATTAAGTGATTAAAACGGTTTATTAAATTATATGTGTTATGTAAATCAAATTTAATTAAAATGGTTCTATATGAATTAATTTATAAATCAGCACAACTAGAAAAATTTCCTGGAAAGTTATGAATGAAAATGTTGAGCCTCATAACTCTTGTATATATAAATGTCTGTGTATGAATAAAACCAGACTGTATGAGAATCTCAGGATGAGTAGTTTACATTAATAAAATTTGTTTTGTCTTTACTTAACTCTGTTTCTATAGAACTAATTTCCTTATTGTAGAAATAATGAAAGATTAAGAATAACATAAATAAGTTTTTTAAAATGGCAGCTTCTTATATAATCTTATCATCATGGATTAAAATCATTCATTTAAAAGTAGTGTATTTGCCTTGGAAAAATTGGAAGAACGAGATCCTTCTTGTTTTAACAGTTCAGTGTCAAGGTTGGTGGTCTAAAATCTAGCATTAGTTCATTTCTAAACATTTATGTTATTGTATAATTAAAAAAATGTGCTTTCTATCTTCAAAGTTCTTAGAAAAGTAGATATTGTTCTGTGGTGATAGGCAAGAGACCCAGTTCAGCCATCACCACTTTCTTTGTGAATTTGTAACTTTTAGTTTTCCCTTTTCTGGCATTGTTTTCCTTTTTAAAAAAGTGACTGCTTCTTATCTAAATGCCTATACCAGGTCTATAATTTAGGAATCTATAACATATCTAGAATTGCAAATCTCTAGAAAATGATTATGAAGTGTGGAAGCTTAGAACAAAAACAAACCAAGTCTTCTAAAATACTGTGGAGAGGATTTCGTTTCTGAAGTTCACAGGATGCCTAGGGATCTCTCCTTTAATTTTTCTATTAATGGGGTTTCAAATAAACCCCTTTCAAGTATATTTGAACATTGGTGTACTTATGACACCTGGTGGTCAAGCCAAACATCACAGCTAAATTCTAATCCCCAGACACTCACTCATCCCCATTCATTCTCTTCCTCTCAGAGACTTTCTGTCTCTCATAGTCAATTGTCTTTCATAAAAGTAGTCACCCAAGAAACAGTCAACAGACACTTCACAAATCCAAGACACCTTACTAGACTTTTATTTTTGGAGGAAAAGATGTAATAAGAGGGTGAGTATTTGGCACATAGGAGATTTCTGCCTGTTTCCCACAGCAACACCACCTGCAAAGGAAAGTGACCTCATCATGCCAGAAATATTATGTGATACTCAATAAAGAGAATGGACAGAATTATGGAGACGAGGAATCCAGGAAAATGACTTTTTTAACTTGTGGATGTCAAAAAGTGCTTCATGGAGGAAGTGACTCCTGTCTTTTGGAAGCCTCAGTTTTTTCGTCTGACAAAACAGCCATTACATATCATTGTTTCATAATCTTGGCGTCAAAGATTGATAGAGTCTACACACAATTCTGATTATAGCATCTGAGCAAAATGGAATTTAGTATTTGTTATTCGTGTTTATAATGAAACCAAAGATGGTAGGTAGTACTTGAATACTTCACCTTGTTTGGGTTTGCAAGTATTTTTTTAATTAGCCTGAATATAAACAACACAATATCAATTATTTCACTTAGTCAAGAAAATTATAAAAAGGTAATAGTGTTGTCTGTATTTGCACTCTACTGAACCAAGTGCCCTATTCAGCTGCATATTTAAGTTAGTGAAAAAAAATCAAAGTAGCTGTTTGCCTGAATGACCTGGTTGTTTGACTAAGCACTGAACTTTGAGCTCAGTAAATACAGTTTATCCAAGAGTTACATGCACTCACTGCAGAGACATCAAATAGGTTTTAACACTGTATGGGCTTTGTCTGAATTGACCACAGTTTTATGATTTTTAATTGGCTGTGTCTAAGTTTGTGCACATGGTCTGAGACCCTATATTACTTTCCAGACTAAATAAAGAGACATTGCAACATATGCATTTTACTTGACCACTTGAGTACTTATTACCATTAAGCATGTCTCATTTTTCAGCCATATTAAATGTGTAGCCAACTAACTGCCCTTTCAAGTACTAAACAGTACAATGAAGCATTAAAATCTTCTTTATTCTTTTGTGTTTGAAATCAGAATATCTAAAACATATTTCAAAGAAAATTATCAAGCATTTAGCAGTTAAACTTTTTCTTCAAGGATAAAATAAGCTGTATTGTAGTGGCTTTTGGCCAAAAGTAATAATGATCTAACATAAAACAAAACCAAGAACAAGGACAATGTCATATTAAGAAATGAATGTTTAATCTGGATAAGGACGAGTTGAGAAAAGACATGATTTTTATCTTGAGATATTTGAAGAGCTTTTATGTCTAACAGGGAGTAGACTATTTTGTCTTTTTGGACATAACTAAGGAATAACTAAGTTGAAACAACATGGGAACAGATTTTAAGTCACTAAATAGATGGAAGATATTTCTAAAATTTATGATCACTGAAAACATATTTACATGAATAATTTCCACCGGAATTAAGAATGAATGGGAAGAAACCAACTCTTGCTGCATGTATGACAGGATACCATCTAGAGCTTCTGATAGTTGACTGAAATGCTAAGAAGATAGTTGCAATGTTCCTGAGTGCCTGAAGCTGTCATGGTATTGCTAATAAACACAGAATTTTTGTGGAAAGAGCTTACAAAAGTGTTACAAATGAACCAAACCATGCCTTCCGTCAAAATTTTGAAGTAGGGAGCTGCTTTTCCCAAAGACCTTATCATCCAGAAAACCTGGTGACCTGCCAGCCCTTGCTTAGAGCCTTAATCTATGAGTTGTTCACATGAATTCATAGCTCACTTTAGCAGTCATCAAATAATTTATAAGGTAGCTATTGAATATGTACTAAGACTTCATTCACCTAGAGATGATGACAATAACTCTGCTAAATCTCAAACTTTAGGCAGAGACAGTTATACAAATCCAACATGGAATTTCACAAGGCTGTTTTGGACATTTGTCTGTTTAGCCATGACATCTTGGAGGTTGGTTAGCTATGAAACTTTGGTGATTCTTTGTCAGAGTAAAAACCTGACAAAGTTTGTTGGTGAAAATAAAGATCTTAAAAGATCATGTAAACATTCTTGAAAATATCTTCCTTGCTACTATTTATCTTTTGGTAAATTGCTAAACAATTTTAATTTTTACATAGATGGGGGATTTCAAATTTATAAAATTTCATGTTTAAACACCTCTGTGGAAGGAATACAACCAATATGTATATTCACATGTGTTGACATGTTCCTGACTCTATATTTGTTCTATTTTCCACAGAAATCATCATGCAAAGATTTTTCCTAAAGAAGGAACATAAACACTCAAGATGGGTAGTAACAGCACAAACAGTATGAGAGTAAAGTACACTTATCTACAGATGCTGATTCAGGACCTCATCTTTGCAACTACCCATATCTTTTGGCAGGATTCATAATTCCACAGTTTTCCTTGCTGAACATACTGAGATATTCAAGATGGGTAGCAACAGTACCAGCAGTGCTGAGAGTAATTGCAATGGCACTTATTTGACATTTCAATACTCTCTGTATGCAACCACCTATATCTTCATATTCATCCCGGGTCTCCTGGCTAACAGTGTAGCCCTGTGGGTTCTGTGCCGCTTCATCAGCAAGAAGAACAAGGCCATCATCTTCATGATCAACCTCTCAGTGGCAGACCTTGCTCATGTCCTGTCCTTACCTCTTCGGATTTACTATTATATCAATCGTCACTGGCCATTCCAGAGGGCCCTTTGCCTGCTGTGTTTCTATCTGAAATATCTCAACATGTATGCCAGCATTTTTTTCTTGACATGCATTAGCCTTCAGAGGTGCCTCTTTCTCCTCAAGCCATTCAGAGCCAGAAACTGGAAGCGTAGGTATGATGTGGCTATCAGTGCTGCTGTCTGGATCATTGTGGGGACTGCCTGTTTGCCACTTCCCATCCTGAGAAGTGCTGGCTTAGCCAATAACAGTGAATCGTGCTTTGCTGATTTAGGACTTCAGGACATTACTATGGCTTCATCCATTGGCATGGTAACTGCAGCTGAACTTGGAGGGTTTGTATTGCCTGTTGTAATTATTACATATTGCACATGGAAAACAAGAAAATCTTTACAGGAATTCCAAGATCCACCTCAAAATATTAAAGAGAGGAAAAAGGCTTTGAGAATGGTTCTAATGTGTGCAGTGGTATTCATAGTCTGTTTCACTCCTTACCATCTCAACTTCCCATTCTTTATGATGGTAAAGCAACGTGTCTTTTCAAACTGTTCCTTTATTAGGAACACTCTATGTTTCCACATCATTTCCTTGTGTCTTGCAAATCTGAATTGTTGTCTTGATCCAGTTGTGTATTATTTTATGACTTCAGAATTTCGTGATCAATTTTCAGAACATGGGAATTTGGTCATCCAGTCATGTTTGCATTGTAAGGACAGTACTTTGGAAATTCGTCAGAGGAAGGAGAATCTTCAGACTATCTCTCTGGAATGTTTGGATGTTCCAACACAATGTGATGAAATGGTTATCTAAAAATAATCTTTATACTCTGTCAGTTGAGCCCTTTCAAAGTGATTCTGGGTATCGTGAAGAAACTCAGCCACTTCACTCAAAATAATCTGTCTACAGGAATTCTCTATACCAAGATTATTAGTGGACTACGTGAGAAAAAAACTTTCATACAATGTGATAATTGAGAGAAATAATCACATATATGTTCCTCAGTAATGGGGCCAATAGTCTCATCTATTATTGAGGAATGCAAAATATGTTTAAATTTAGTGGACATGTACAATTTATTCCAATCTTTAAAAGTATACATTAAAATATGACCCTATCTTTATTTTAAAAACATACACTACTTAAGCCAATTGTGTTATAGAATGATAGCTTTTCATATTGACGTGAATTATGGAAATTAGCAACAGTATAACTTAAAATATCTATAAGATTATCTTTTCCTCACTTTGAAGAAAAAAATCAATTCAGATGAGCCTCTGAAAATTATCACCGAAGTCACAGACTATGCAAACACCTAAAATAGAATTGTGCTCTGCATATTTAAATATGAGGCAGGCGGATTTCTGAGTTCGAGGACAGCCTGGTCTACAAAGTGAGTTCCAGGACAGCCAGAGCTATACAAAGAAACCCTGTCTCAAAAAACAAAACAAAACAAAAATAATAATAAAATAAAAATGAGGTTAAATGCTTAAAACAACAACTCTGAATGGCTGTGAGTTTGTGATATGATACATATTTTTTTGCTGTCACTAATTGGGAAATATTCTCAATATGTCTTTATTATGATTCACCTGGCTAGGTGTATTGGTTCATATGTAACTTTACTCGATTCATTTAAGTCGATTGATTAATAAAGACTCACACAACTCATACAGTTTTCATTTTGGTAAGGTTTAGTTGAGCCTAATTATTTTTTTAAGTAGAATATGCCAACGAACTGAATCAAATTTTAGCATTAATGCAGAGCAAATATTGCCACTTAAAAAAAATCCCTGTAGCCGAGTTATTACTAATATAAATCATCCAAACTGTAAATTTTGTAGCTTACCATTTTTAAATATTGGGTATCATTAAAATGAAATTTTATAAAGCAATGGTTAGTTTTATGAATTACTGTTTTTGTCCTGTCTCTACTTTTTTTGGTGTCTACTTTTTTCAAGTAGCCTTTAGCTCTTATTATATTTTTGAGTTAGCATATTAGGGAATGGATTTCATGGTGATATTTTCATATGCATATATCATCATACTTGGTTCTTATTTACTCCCCACAACCTTGGCTACCATCCAATTCCTGTTGGTGCCTTCCTTCTAAATTCTCTCTTTTGCACTCTTGATACAAATGTTTATTACATCTTGTATTTGATTACCTCCCTTATACTTTGTATACATCCTGTTTACATTTTTTCTTCCCCTCTCTACTTTTATGTTTTGCATATATATTGTGTATTATAAATATTTGATTGAAAAATGTGATATTTGTCTGGCTTATTTTGCTTAACACACTGATCTTCAGTTCCAAAAAACATTATAAATTAATTCTTCTTTACACATCAATAAAATTCCAGTTTATACATACTGCATTTTGTTGACTCACTCATTCATTGATGAATACAAAGACTGGTTCTACAGCTTTTCTATTGTGAATAAACATGCAATATACATGCATGTGTAACTATCTCTATGATATGATTTCTTATAACCCTTGATCTATATATCCAGAAATAGAACAAATAATTGGATCTTGTTTTTAAATAAAATTAGCTAATCTATTTTTGTTGGTTATTAGAGGCCATTTAACATTTATTATTAACAGAGGTCTGTTAATTCATTTAATTTAGTTGGCTGTGTTTTGGAGTGCTTGGATTTTATTATTGATCCTTTTTGTTCTTTCCTATAAGAATTAGAGGTTCTATGTGTTGGACATGGTAGATCCCTTGTCGCTCTCCTTGGTCATTTATTCCTCCCATAAAATGTATTATTTGATATATTCTTATAAAAATGAGTCCTCTTCTCTCTCTTTCTTTCTCTCTTTCTCTCTCTCTCTCTCTCTCTCTCTCTCTCTCTCTCTCGCTCTCGCTCTCACTCTGTGTGTGTGTGTGTGTGTGCACATTATGTGAAAATAGCAGCTAGAGTTTTGACATTATATGTCTTCCGTGATCTCTCTCCATTCTATTTTTGAGACAGAATATCTAGTACTGCTTAAATGCTTGGCTGGACTAGATGCCCAATGAAAAGAACCTTCCCTTTGCTTCAACACCACTGACGTTACAGGTGCCTGCTGTGCCTGGCTTTTGTGTAGGTGCTAGGAATTGAAACTCCATATACACATTGCTGCACTCCCAATTACAAATGAAATGTAATAATTTCTTTAAAAGTGTAGTGAACAATGAACTGCTTTCATGATCACTTGAAGTCATTATTATAAACATCAGTTATATTGTGATTCGTTGCTTGTTTGTTTCTATTATAGATTCATTTATGGATTCCAGCTCTGTTTTTATTATTGTTATTGTTATTATTGTTGTTGAGAGATCTGAAGTGATTTTTCTTTTATTTCCTTCACTTTAAGCCAATCATTAAATTTCAAGTGGTTTCTGGGGTGGAGGAGAGGAAGGCATCATTCAGAAT
Organism: Mus musculus; assembly: GCF_000001635.26. Classification (NCBI taxonomy): domain Eukaryota; kingdom Metazoa; phylum Chordata; class Mammalia; order Rodentia; family Muridae; genus Mus; species Mus musculus. Next base: position 107,174,711 of record NC_000086.7, read on the forward strand.
GATTGAGGTGGTCTGAGTGGCGCAAGAAGGTGAAGCATGGTAGGCCTACCTGGGGTAGCTGGAGGAGGACAGAGTGCAGGTAGGTGATGGTCCCAGAGCGGCAGAGCCGGTACACAATGTCCTCAGCACCTTCCAGCTTTCACAGCTCAATCATGCCATCACCTACTGTGACCAGCGAGTTGGTAATCAGCTCAGCTGCCTTGGAGTCACCCTTAGCAGATATAATGGCTGCTGCCTACTACTGCTCAGCCTTTTCCACTACAAATCTGGCTATCTCTGCTTCCTTCTGAGCCACCTGTTTGGCTTCTACTGCCCCTGTGAACTCCTTTTGTCAAGGACAGGTCATCAAAGATGAGCTCAGATATTGCGGCTCATTTTGTGAGGTCATCATTCACCTACCTGGAGACCAGCGTAATCAACTATTCAGCATCAAACCAAGCCACCACCTACTTTGAGGATCTCTGGTGATAGACAGCAGCACCCGCTCAACATTGTCCTCACTCATGCTGGTGTAGATTCGAGGAAGCTGGCTGGCTACTGGCAGGAAGAGAACGCACTGTGTGATGTTGACATTCTGCAAATCTTTGCTTCCAGTAATGACTGATACATTCCATGGTTGGCAGTGGCAGTCAAAAATAATTGATTTCTGTACCCAAAGGATGAGAAAGTGAGTAGGTCAAAGATGACAGTTCTGTGCCCAGCATCCATACTATATAAAGCAGAGTTTATCACAGCTCCTACAATTGCTAACGCCAAGACAAACTAGACTCAGTTTGGCAGCCATGATTCCTTCTGTTACATCCACTCAGATGTGCTTTCACTCTGATCTCCACATGGTATTTTGTTCCCCATTCTAAAGAGGGAGGAAGTGTTGCGCTTACCTCATCCAGCAAGAAAAACACAACACGGTGGGATTCTTCTCAACAGCCTTCTTTATTTCAGGAACACCTCGATGCTACGGGAACCTGGGAAAACCAGGGAGGACTGCTTATATACACCCCAGCACTGGGGAGAGCTATGTGTCCTCCTGGAATTGGTCAGTCTGCCGGCACATTGATTTGTATGCACCCGCTCAGGAGGGGTTGGCACCAGATTTGGGCTAGCACCTGCGCAGTGGCGTTGTTTATGGCGACGGTGTACTGGAGGCCAGCGCCATCTTTTAGGCGCCCGGCTGCCTACAAGGAAGTATCCACACTTTGGTCTTCCTTCTTCTTGAGTTTCATGTGTTTTGCAAATTGTATTTTGGATATTCTAAGTTTCTGGGCTAATATCCACTTATCAGTGAGTGCATATCATGTGAGTTCTTTTGTGATTGGTTTACCTCACTCAGGATGATACCCTCCAGATCCATCCATTTGTCTAAGAATTTCATAAATTCATTGTTTTTAATAGCTGAGTAGTACACCATTGTGTAAATGTAGCACATTTTCTGAATCGATTCTTCTGTTGAAGGACATCTGGGTTCTTTCCAGCTTCTGGCTGTTATTAAAAAGGCTGATTTGAACATAGTGGAGCATGTGTTGTTATTACCAGTTGGAACATCTTCTGCATATATGCCCATAAAAGGTATTGTTGGATCCTTCCGTAGTACTATGTCCAATTTTCTGAGGAACCGCCAGACTGATTTCCAGAGTGGTTGTACAAGCTTGCAATCCCACCAACAATGGAGGAGTGTTCCTCTTTCTCCACATCCACGCCAGCATCTGCTGTCACTTGAGTTTTTGATCTTAGCCATTCTGACTGGTGTGAGGTGGAATCTCAGGGTTGTTTTGATTTGCATTTCCCTAATGATTAAGGATGTTGAACATGTTTTTAGATGCTTCTTAGCCATTTGGTATTCCTCAGTTGAGAATTCTTTGTTTAACTCTGTGCCCCATTTTTTAATGAGGTTATTTGATTATCTGGATTCCAGCTTCTTGAGTTCTTTGTATATATTGGATATTAGTCCCCTATCAGATTTAGGATTGGTAAAAATCCTTTCCCAATCTGTTGGTAGCCTTTTTGTGTTATTGACAGTGTCTTTTGCCTTACAGAAGCTATGCAATTTAATGAGGTCCCATTTGTCGATTCTAGATCTTACAGCACAAGCCATTTCTGTTCTGTTCAGGAATATTTCCCCTGTGCCCATATCTTCGAGGCTTTTCCCCCATTTTCTCCTCTATAAGTTTCAGAGTCTCTGGTTTTATGTGGAGTTCCTTGATCCTCTAAGACTTGAGCTTTGTACAAGGAGATAAGAATGGATCGATTCGCATTTGTCTACACGATAACCGCCAGTTAAGCTAGCACCATTTGTTGAAAAAGCTGTCTTTTTTTCCACTAGATGGCTTTAGCTCTTTTGTCAAAGATCAAGTTACCATAGTTGTGTGGTTTCATTTCTGGGTCTTCAATTCTGTTCCATTGATCTACCTAAGACAGCATTTTCTATATAGGAAAATGGAGTGATAAACAATATCCATATATCAACATTTTAAAGAAAGGTCACTTTGAGATCTTCAGTGTGTCACAATTCCTTTTTGGGGTTTAGTTTCTTCCTTTTACAATGTTTTATTTTTATTTGTATTATTTCTTCTTTTCCACTTCCAAAACACTCTCACATATCCATATGCTTTCCTCATTGTTGCATATATTACATATATGCATGTGCCCATAAACATTAAGTACAATCTTCACAGTCTGTTTTTTATATGTAGATTTTCAGGAATGACATTTGGTATAGTATTATATCATTCTTTCTTCTGTTTCCACTCCTTCCAACCCCCTCCCATGTCAGTCCTCCCATTTCGTTTATAATTCATATTCTTCTTTTCTTTATTATTGTTATACACAAAGAAAGATATATACAAATAAATATATAAATATGATTTGCCGAGTCCATTTGTATTTTAAGGCTGACCACCTGTATTTGATAACCAATTAGGAGGCTCATCCCCAGGGAGGATTAATTCTGCATTCTTTAGTAGTCAATTATTGCTTATAGCTTTATATTTGATCGTGAAGGCCCATGAGATTTTCCCCATGAAGGTATAACACATATTTTTAGGTTCTTTATTATAATATTCCAATTAAAAATCACTTCTTAGTTTCCTTAAAAGCTTATTAATGTAGGAATAGTTCACATGGAAAATCATGGCATAATTATCATAAGCTGCAGATATCAAAATTTTCATTAGAATAATATAGTGAATCAAGACTTACTCTGTCAAAGAGACCATTTCACATCGTCTGTGTTACATTTGTTCTCTGACTCTGAGGAACTGTTTATTTTACCCATTCTTAGTAATGTAATACCAAAGGAAACTGTGGGGTTGCAGATTTTGTGCACCATGGGGTTAAATGTCAACTCAATCACTAATTATTTGACTTTCAGTGAGTTATTTGTTTTTTTCCAAGATTTTATTTCCTCAGTAGTAATTGAAGCTATAATTTCTTACCTTGTAGCTCTGGCATGAGGTGGAGAGAAAATACATATTACAACTCTTTCTGCCACAAGCAGTACTTTTCAGATGTGACAGGTACCTTAGTATTGGCAGTCTATGTCATGTGAAGTTGTATTACCACAGATGACTTTTATCATTATGTGCTTTTTATATGTTTTTAATATTGATTTTATTGTACTTATAAAAAGGTTTGCAGTCTGGAGGATGTGGATGGTGACAAAACTTGGAAATACTATTTTCTTTTTGCTGTCTCTTCTCCATATGGTGAAACAATTCAGTGTTAAATTTTCATTTAGATTTAGTGATGTATGGATGTGAATTTTGACTGTATGTATGTCTATGTACTACTTGCATGCCTAGTGCCTGTGGACTTCAGAAGAAGGCAGCAGATACCCTGGAGCTGGTGTTACAGAACCACAATGATGGGATTAGGACTTAAACCCCAGTCCTCTGCAGGAGCAATAATAGATCTGGATATAGCAAAGTGGTAATAGTTACTCTAATGAGAATTCGAATTGCCTCTATTTCTCTAAGACTGACTTCTGGACAATGTCTTTCCCTCAGTAGCTTGGATGTTGTGCTAATGAGCCTGTTCTGGTAACTGAACTTTTGCTGATAGTTTGCAGAGGAGCAATGCTGCTAGAGGGAAAAAAAAAGAACACTGGTCTGGCCTCTCAAAATCAACTGTGTGTTTTCCTGCTCATTTGCTAAAACTTCACACAAATCACTATGTCTTCTGGGCCTCAATTTCCTCTTTACCAAATGAGGTGTTGAAATTTATGGTGACTGGCTTCCTGTTTTATTTCTGCTGCTCAGTTGTTCTGAAATGAGTATTGAGATTTTTCAACACACTTCGGGCACAATGATGCAAGTGAGACTAGGGGGTGGGGAGGGAAGAACAGTGTAGATCTTAGAGATGTAAAGATAGAAAAGGCAGGGAATATGTCCCTTTGCCTCCTGCACTTCTACTTTAGGTACTACAACAGCTTTCTTTTGACATTAGAAATTCAAATTATTAGCTCTCTTCCTGGGATGTCTGTAGCATTAGCTTCTCTGTCTCCAGCTTGAAAACTATGAATGTTTCAGTCTATATAATCATATGAAATTTTTTTCATAATGAATTTCTTCCTTTACTAAAGTAATGCTACTGATCCTGTTACTGAGGAACTATAAAAAGCACACACTATGGCTATCTTTCATGAAAACCACACACAGCCATTGTGTTTATGTTTTTCAGATTGGCCCATTTGTTCACTAGTATTGAAAAATTTTATGCCCATATTGTTTGAATTACATTATGAACTCAACAATAGCACAAAACATGTTTTAAGGATTATTTTGTTTTTAACTCCCCCCTGCAATGTTTGCACTGATGTAATAATACCTTTGCATATTCAAGAAAGTAATGATAAAGGCATAAGCAATTAATTGTAGGTCTACTTTACAATAAATGACATCCATTTTATACACCTCTAGGTGACTTTATAAGATGTTTTTTAAATGATTAGCTATAGGGAGAAAATACCTCAAGAACAGACAGAACACTCTGGTGACAGCCCATGTATGTATATGTATATGTATATGTATATGTATATGTATATGTATATGTATATGTATATGTATATGTATCCCATATACATATAAAGGGATCCAAGGGGAAAACAGTACTTCTTTTTCATACACACCTTGGTTTCTTGCTGGTAAGTACCTTTATATCTACTTGTATTGCTGCCATTTTCACTGACTTTGGAACCCAGTTTCTTCAGCCTTATAGTGCATCCTAAAGACCAAGGACTCTCCAGAAATCTTTCATGGAGTCAGCACCAGAGTATGGCCAGAGTAGAGACATCTAGATTTGTATGCTACTGTAGAAATTACTAGGGTCTCAGACTGCCTAGCATGCAGATAGCCACTTATATGACCCAGCATGAATTGGGTAAGCCAATCTAGTGAATTTCCCTTGTAATATATATTCACTATATTGGTTCTTTTCCTGTATAAAATTCTGAGTTCGAGGATAAGTTATTTTCAGACTGATGCAAAAATTTCATAATATAGAAGTAATCCTGTTAAAGTGGACAGCTCAGCAGCATTGAGTACATCATTTATGATGAGGTTGCATCCTATTAAGCTCATGGTAATTTTAAAATTTCATAAGTCAAATATGAATTTAATACATGCTAATTTAATAACTTTGTAGGAACAGAACTCTGAAGAGTATAGATTGTTTATTGTCGCCATGATTGCAGGGCTGTCATGGAGCTCAATATTACTGCTGAATATCACAAAAAAGAGATTATCATACTACATATTGGTAGCCTGAATTAAAAAATGTGTATTATGATTTTTACTGTATATGCATTCCACCATGGTAATGTAAAAGACATATTTTGGTACATCACAAAGTAGATTGCCTTTACATTTAAAATGGGTGCAACCATAATGCCCATCTAGTCATAAATTATTTTCAACAACTCAATGGAAAACTCATATCTGTTAAGCCTCTAAATTCACAAATTTGCTTTTCTTCTCTGAGTTTATCTATTCTAGATATTTCATATGAATGGATTCATATAATATATAATTTTTATGTGTGACTATACTGACTCAGAATAATATTTTAAAATTTAACTTGTACCATAGATATCATATTTCATTCCTTTTTATGGTAAAATAGTATTAAGTATAATAGCAGCAACCAATTACAGCTCAGGTAGGAGTAGTGCTTTCGTCCCGCCTTCTTACATGCTAGGGTTTTGTTTGTTTTGAGGTCTTGATACTGCTATCACATCTGTTTTGAGTTTATATGTGCAATTACCACATTGTGTCTAGGAAAATATGTTTTCTTGCAGACATTCTCTACCTTTGGCTCTAAGAATCTTTTTCTCATTATTCCATAATGATTCCTGAAGCTTGAGAGGGGAGAATATGATATAAATATATCATTTAGGGCTGAATACTCATCAGTCACATATTCTCTGTACATTGACCAGTTGTGGATCTTTGTGTTAATTGATATCTATATACAATGTCACTTTGTCTCTCCTACCTCATTCAGAGTACTTTAACACTCATGACGAGCCACTATTTTTTCCTTCTCTGTTTTGAGTTCTGCAATATCAGCTTGTCCCTTCTCAACTAGGAAGAATATGTTGTCACTAACAGATGTTTTAGAGTCGTGTGTTTCCAGATGGTAATTGAATGAGGAATTGACTGTCTTTTGTAGGTAGACTAGATGGTTAATAGGTTCTTAATAATATTTCTTGAACAAGCACTTGCCTTCCTTGACTGATAAACCAGTAAGATACTCAAAATATCAAGTATAAAGCAAATAAATGTCCCTTTGTATTCCCTAAAAAAAAGTTCTCTAAATAGGTTTGAGTCTGTGGCACTAATATATGGGTATAATGAATAAGTCTTTAGGAATTGTTTTAATATTACTTCCTTTTATCAGAATAATAGTAGTACACTCTCCTGTATTGTTCACAACCTATCTAGTCAGATGTTCTTGGCCCTGATCATGGTGCTAGGTATCTTGTGGAGTAGGACTTTAATCCATCCACAAAACAATAGGTAAATGGATTGAGCTGGAAACATTATAAACATGATGAGATCTGTCTTAGTTAGGGTTTTACTGCTGTGAACAGACACCATGACCAAGGCAAGTCTTATAAAAAACAACATTTAATTGGGGCTGGCTTACAGGTTCAGAGGTTCAGTCCATTATCATCAAGGTGGGAGCATGGCAGTATCCAGGCAGGCATGGCACAGGAGGAGCTGAGAGTTCTATGTCTTCATCCAAAGGCTGCTAATGGAAGATTGACTTCAAGGCAACTAGGATGAGGATGTTATGCCCACACCCACAGTGACACACCCATTCCAACCAGGTCACACCTATTCCAACAAGGACACACCTTCAGATGGTGCCACTCCCTGGTCCAAGGATATACAAACCATCACAAGATCCAAAGTGACAAACATGATTTATTTTATTTATGGATGTTAGCTTTAAATATTAGGTATGTGTGTTCCATTTGGAATACACAGAAAGGTAAGTAAATGTGCAAGCAGCCATAGAGAAAGAACTCTTTTAAGAGAGAAAAGTAAGAACAGAGCAATACAAAGGGGATAAGAGGAATAATGGAACAGGAAGTGCTAAATGGGTTGAGAGATGAGAGGACAGGACAGAAAATGTAATGGGATGAAGGGTAACTAACACTAAATATTTTCTGAAAAAGTCATATGAAAAATCACTACTGTAGAAGGCAACACAAATACAAGCACACATATACAAAGGACTTTAAATCACAGTTACCCTGTGATTGGCAGTAATTCCTCTACTAGACATCACAGGGGAACAGATAAAAAATTTCAGTGTCAGGATTGAGATACATCTATTGGGATTGCTGGCCAGTGAACTTTCATAGACACCATAATATTACAGGCTATTTCTAGTGCTCTTGATGACCCTCTGGAACTTACCAGTAAGACCTTATTGTTGAAGATTCTACATACTTCAGTCAAGGAACGTGGAAAAATCAATCTCTCAATGACCTAGAACTTTCATTCCAATGACTAGCTGTAATCGTTCTGGAAGATTTTATGTGTGCTACCAGAGGAGAATAAAAGTCAGTCTTAGACAGATGTGAAGCCTGAAAGTACAATATTGACTTGATTAGCAAGATATGCCTACCTGTGCAATAGCATCATGAATGTCATGGTAATAACTAAACTTCTTCCTTTTAAAATTAGTTTGTCTATGTTACTTATTTAGATAAGTTTTTTCCACTTTTGAAGAAAATAACATTAGGATTTTAATAAAGATTTCAAGAAAGCTATGGGCTATTTAGGGACTATTGGCATTTCTAATAATCTTAATTCTTACAACCTACAGTTATGGGTTGCTTTTTTATCGATTTAGGTCTTCTTAATTTCTTCCAGCAGACATTTCTAGCTTTAAGTGTACATGCCTTTTCTGCCTATATTAGTTACCTTTCGTAGTTATGATAAACACCATGACCAAAGCACTGTATGAAGGAAAGGGTTAATTTGGGTTTGTGGTTCCACAGAGATAGATGTAGGGAATCAGGGCACCAAGTAGAAGGTACAGTGTCAGGAATGGGATGCTGAGAGATCACCTCCTTTACTGTATGTATAATACAGAGAGAGTGGGACAGTCCCAAGTTCCCCAGAGGACTCTCCATGCCACAGGCGCCCTAGGACACCCAGAATCTTGGGATCACTGGTGACTGGAATGCAACATCTGTTTCAAAACAATCCAGAGGGGCTTGGGCCAGCAGGAACAGGGACACAGGAAACCTACCCACCCAGCAGCTGAGGTTCTTTCGTGTGAGAGCCAGCCCCCCGCCACGTTGGGCTCTAACTAGGCAGGCAGTCTCACAGTTTCCAGAGTACTCTCCATGGCTGCAGGAGCCCTAGCATGCCCAGGATCTTAGGATCACTGAGGAGAATCGGCCTCCAGAGAGGGCTCTGACCTGGGACTCAGGTGAGAGCGCCATCTTGTATCCCAGGTCTCTCAGTGACAGTCCTCGCAGAAAAGCACATGGTCCACAGAAGCAACAGAGCTTCTTGGACAGGATCCCTTCAGGCCTTCATCCTCAGCCAGGAGGCAAAGCTGAGACACAGACCTCTGGGTACCTTCCCCGCTAGAGGAGGATGGGCCTCCAGGGAAGGCTCTGACCCTGGGACTCAGGTGAGAGCATCATCTTGTATCCCCAGTCTCTCAGAGACCAGTCCGTGCAGGAGAGCACATGGGCCACAGAAGAAACAGAGCTTCTTGGACAGAGTCCCTTTGGGCATTCATCTTCAGCCAAGAGGTGACTATGATCTCCAGACCTCTGTGCACCTTCCCTGTAAGAGGAGAACTTGCCTGCAGAGAGTGCTCTGACCACTGGGATTCAGGAGAGAGTTGGAATCCCAGGAGTGTTAACAGAGGCTAACAGTATCACAGGAGGAACAAGCTCCAGCCAGAGGCAGCTAGAACATCTAACACCAGAGATGACCAGATGGTGAAAGGAAAATGAAAGAATCTTACTAACAGAAACCAAGACCACTGGGCATCATCAGAACCCAGTACACCCACCACAGCGAGTCCTGGATACCCCAACACACCCAAAATACAAGATTCGGATTTAAAATAATATCTCATGATGCTGGTAAAAGATTTTAAGAAGGGCATTAATAACTCACTTAAGGAAATACAGGAGAACAATGCTAAACAGGTAGAAGCCCTTAAAGAGGAAGCACAGAAATCCCTCAAAGAATTACAGAAAAACACAACCAAACAGGTGATGGAATTGAACAAAACCATCCAAGATCTAAAAATGAAAGTAGAAACAATAAAGAAAATGCAAAGGGAGACAACTCTGGAGTTAGAAATCCTAGGAAAGAAATGAGGAGCCATAAATGCGAGCATCAGCAACAAAATACAAGAGATGGAAGAAAGAATCTCAGGTACAGAAGATTCCATAGAGAACATGGACACAACAATCAAAGAAAATGAAAAATGCAAAAAGATCCTAATTCAAGACATCCAGGAAATCCAGGACACAATGAGAAGACCTAAGGATAATAGGTATAGATGAGAATGAAGCTTTTCAACTTAAAAGGCCAGTAAATATATTAAACAAAATTGTAGAAGAAACTTCCCTAACCTAAAGAAAGAGATGCCCATGAGCATACAAGGCGCCTACAGAACTCCAAATTGACTGGAGCAGAAAAGAAATTCCTCCTGACACATAATAATCAGAACAATAAATGCACTAAATAAAGATAGAATATTAAAAGCAGTAAGGGAAAAAGGTCAAGTAACATATAAAGGCAGGCCTATCAAAATTATACCAGACTTTTCACCAGAGACTATGAAAGCCAGAAGATCCTGGACAGATGTTATACAGACACTAAGAGAACACAAATGCCAACCCAGGCTACTATACCCAGCCAAACTTTCAATTACCGTGGGTGGAGAAACCAAAGTATTCCATGACAAAACCAAATTCACGCAATATCTTTCCATGAATCCAGCCCTTCAAAGGATAATAAAAGGAAAACTCCAATACAAGGAGGGAAATTATGCCCTAGAAAAAGCAAGAAAGTAATCCTTCAACAAACCTAAAAAAAGATAGCCACAAGAACAGAATGCCAACTCTAACAACAAAAATAACAGGAAGCAACAGTTTCTTTTACTTAATAGCTCTTAATATCAAAGGACTCAATTTCCCAATAAAAAAATAGCCTAACAGACTGGCTACATAAATAGGATCCAAAATTTTGCTGCATACAGGAAACCCACCTCAGGGCCAAAGAGATACACTACTTCAGAGTAAAAGACTGGAAACAATTTTCCAAGCAAACGATCTGAAGAAACAAGCTGTAGTAGCCAGTCTAACATCTAATAAAATCGACTTTTGAGCCCAAAGTTATCAAAAAAGACTAGGAGGGGGACTTTATACTCATCAAAGGTAAAATCTCCCAAGATGAACTCTCAATTTTGAATATATATGCTCCAAATGTAAGGGCAGCCACATTCATTAAAGAAACTTTAGTGAAGCTCAAAGCACACATTGCAGCTCACACAATAATAGTGGGAGACTTCAACACCCCACTCTCATCAATGTACAGTTCCTGGAAACAGAAACTAAACAGGAACACGGTAAAACTCACAGAAGTTATGAAACAAATGGATTTAACAGATATCTACAGAACATTTTATCGTAAAACAAAGGATACACCTTCTTCTCAGTACCTCATGGTACCTTCTCCAAAATTGACCATATAATTGGTCACAAAACAGGCCTCAAAAGATACAAAAATTATTGAAATTATACCATGCACCCTATTAGGTCACCACGAACTAAGGCTGATCTTCAATAACATCATAAATAATAGAAAGCCAACATTCACAGAGAAGCTGAATAACACTCTACTCAATGTAACGTGGTCAAGGAAGAAATAAAGACAGAGATTAAAGGCTTTTTAGAGTTTAGTGAAAATGAAGCAACAACATACCCAAATTTATGGGAAACAGTGAAAGCAGTCCTAAGAGGAAAACTCGTAATTCTGAGTAATACCAAAAAGAAACTAGAGAGAGCATATACTAGCAGCTTAACAGCACACCTAAAAGCACTAGAACAAAAGAAAGCAAATTCACCCAAGAGGAGTAGACAGCAGGAAACAATCAAAATCAGGGCTGAAATCAACCAAGTGGAAACAAAAAGAACTATACAATGAATCAACCAAACCAGGAGCTGGTTCTTTGAGAAAATCAACAAGATAGATAAACCCTTAGCCAGACTAACTAGAGGGCACAGGGACAGTATACAAATTAATAAATTCAGAAATGAAAAAGGAGTCATAAAAACAGTACCTGAGGAAATCCAAAACATTATCAGATCCTAATCAAAAGGCTATAATCAACAAAACTGGAAAACCTGGATGAAATGGACAATATCCTAGACAGATACCAGGTACCAAAGTTAAATCAGGATCAGATTAACAATCTAAACAGTCCCATTTCCCCTAAAGAAATAGAAGCAGTCATTAATAGTCTCCCATCCAAAAAAAGCCCAGGATCAGATGGGTTTAGTGCAGAGTTCTATCAGACCTTCAAAGAAGACCTAATTCCAATTCTCCTCAAACTATTCCACAAAATAGAAACAGAAGGTACTCTACCAATTCAATCTATGAAGCCACAATTACTCTGATACCTAAACCACATAAAGACCCAACAAAGAAATAGAACTTCAGACCAATTTCCCTTATGAACATCGATGCAAAAATACTCAATAAAATCCTTGCAAACCGAATGCAAGAACACATCAGGACGATCATCCTTCATGATCAAGTAGGCTTTATCCCAGGGATGCAGGGATGGTTTAATATATGGAAATCCATCAACGTAACCCACTATATAAACAAATTCAAAGACAAAAACCACATGATCATCTCATTAGATGCTGAGAAAACGTTTGACAAAAATCCAACACCTCTTCATGATAAAAAGCCTTGGAAAGATCAGGAATTCAAGGCCCATACCTAAACATAATAAAAGCAATATACAGCAAACCAGTAGCCAACATCAAACTACATAGAGAGAAACTGGAAGCAATCCCAGTAAAATCAGGGACTAGACAGGGCCACACACTTTCTCGCTACCTATTCAATATAGTACTTGAAATCCTAGCCAGAGCAATTCGACAGCAAAAGGTGATCACAGGGATACAAATTGGAAAGGAAGAAGTCAAAATATCACTTTTTGCAGATGATATGATAGTATATATAAGTGACCCTAAAAATTCTGCCAGAGAACTCCTAAGCCTTATAAACAGCTTCAGTGAAGTAGCTGGATATAAAATTATCTCAAACAAATCAGTGGCCTTTCTCTCCACAAAGTAGAAACAGGCTGAGAAAGAAATTAGGGAAACAACACCCTTCAAAATAGTCACAAATAATATAAAATACCTTGGTGTGACTCTAACAAAGGAAGTGAAAGATCTGTATGATAAGAACTTCAAGCCTCTGAAGAAAGAAATTAAAGAAGATCTCAGAAGATGGAAAGATCTCCCATGCTCATGGATTGGCAGGATCAACATAGTAAAAATTGTTATGTTACCAAAAGCAATCTACAGATTCAATGCAATCCCCATCAAAATTCCAACTCAATTCTTCATAGAGTTAGAAAGAGCGTTTCTCAAATACATTTCGAATAACCAAAAATCCAGGATAGCAGAAAAGTATTCTCAACAATATAAGAACTTATGGGGAAATCACCATCCCTGAACTAAAGAGCAATAGTGAAAATACTGCTTGGTACTGGTACAGTGACAGACAGATAGATCAATGGAATAGAATTGAAGATCCAGAATTAAACCCACACACCCATGGTAACTTGATCTTTGACAAAAGAGCTAAAACCATTGAGTGGAAAAAATGCAGCATTTTCAACAAATGGTGCTGTCTCAATGTGTGGTTATCATGTAGAAGTATGAGAATTGGTTCTTTCTTATCTCCTTGTACATAGCTCAAGTCGAATTGGATCAAGGAACTCCACATAAAACCAGAGACACTAAAACTTACAGAGGAGAAAGTGGGGAAAAGCCTCAAATATATGGGTACAGGGGAAAAATTCCTGAACAGAACAGAAATGGCTTGTGCTGTAAGATCTAGAATTGAAAAATGGGACCTCACTAAATTGAAAAGCTTCTGTAAGGCAAAAGACGCCATCAATAAGACAAAAAGGCCACCAACAGATTGGGAGAGGATCTTTAGCAATCCTAAATCAGATAGGGGACTAATACCCAATATATAGAAAGAGCTCAAAAAGCTGGACTTCTGAAAATCAAATAACCCCATTATAAAATGGGGTACAGATCTAAAGAAAGAATTCTCAACTGAGGAATGCCAAATTGCTGAGAAGCACCTAAAAACATGTTCAACATCCTTAATCATCAGGGAAATTCAAATCAAAATAACCCTGTGATTCCACCTCACACCAGTAAAAATGGCTAAGTTCAAAAATTCAGGTGACAGCAGATGCTGGTGAGGATATGGTGAAAGAGGAACACTCCTCCATTGCTGGTGGGATTGCAAACTGGTACAACCACTCTGGAAATCAGTCTGGCAGTTCCTCAGATAATTGGGCATAGTATTCCAGGAGGATCCAGCAATAACTCTTCTGGGCATATACCCAGAAGATGACCCAACTTGTAATAAGGACAAATGCTTCACTATGTTTGTAGCAGCCAGAAGCTGGAAAGAACCTTGATATGAGAACCCAGATTCCTCAACAGAGGAATGAATACAGAAAATGTGGTATATTTATACAATGGAGTACTACTCAGCAATTAAAAATAATGAATTCATGAAATTCTTGGGCAAATGGATGGATCTGGAGGACATCATTCTTTTTTTTTTTTTTACAATCTCATTATAATTTATTTACATGTTTCATAGATAATGATAGATCAACTTAGAAAGCTTAATACGTATATGGTTATTCTAATAAAAAGTGATAAGATAAAGTATTGAGCTTAAACTTTACAGAACATGGTGTATAATTTTTTTTCCATTTTTTATTAGGTATTTATCTCATTTACATTTCCAATGCTATACCAAAAGTCCCCCATACCCACCCACCCCCACTCCCCTACCCACCCACTTCCCCTTTTTGGCCCTGTAGTTCCCCTCTACTGGGGCATATAAAGTTTGCGTGTCCAATGGGCCTCTCTTTCCAGTGATGGCCGACTAGGCCATCTTTTGATACATATGCAGCTAGAGTCAAGAGCTCCGGGGTACTGGTTAGTTCATAATGTTGTTTCACCTATAGGGTTGCAGATCCCTTTAGCTCCTTGGGTACTTTCTCTAGCTCCTCCATTGGGAGCCCTGTGATCCATCCATTAGCTGACTGTGAGCATCCACTTCTGTGTTTGCTAGGCCCCGGCATAGTCTCACAAGAGACAGCTACATCTGGGTCCTTTCGATAAAATCTTGCTAGTGTATGCAATGGTGCCAGTGTTTGGATGCTGATTATGGGGCGGATCCCTGGATATGGCAGTCTCTACATGGTCCATCCTTTCATCTCAGCTCCAAACTTTGTCTCTGTAACTCCTTCCACGGGTGTTTTGTTCCCACTTCTAAGGAGGGGCATAGTGTCCACACTTCAGTCTTCATTTTTCTTGAGTTTCATGTGTTTAGGAAATTGTATCTTATATCTTGGGTATCCTAGGTTTTGGGCTAATATCCACTTATCAGTGAGTACATATTGTGTGAGTTCCTTTGTGAATGTGTTACCTCACTCAGGATGATGCCCTCCAGGTCCATCCATTTGGCTAGGAATTTCATAAATTCATTCTTTTTAATAGCTGAGTAGTACTCCATTGTGTAGATGTACCACATTTTCTGTATCCATTCCTCTGTTGAGGGGCATCTAGGTTCTTTCCAGCTTCTGGCTATTATAAATAAGCCTGCTATGAACATAGTGGAGCATGTGTCCTTCTTACCAGTTGGGGCATCTTCTGGATATATGCCCAGGAGAGGTATTGCTGGAGGAGGACATCATTCTGAGTGAGGTAAACCAATCACAAAAGAACTCACATGACATGCACTCACTGATAAGTGGATAATAGCCCAGAAACTTAGAATACCCAAAATACAATTTGCAAAACACATGAAACTCAAGAAAAAGGAAGACCAAAGTGTGGATACTTCTCTCCTTCTTAGAATGGGGAACAACATACCAATGGAAGGAGTTACAGAGAAAACGTTCAGAGCTGAGACAGAAGGAAACACCATCCAGAGACTGCCGCACCAGAGGATCCATCCCATATACAACCACCAAACCCCGGCACTATTGCATATACCAGAAAGATTTTGCTGACAGGACTCTGACATAGCTCTCTCTTGTGAGGCTACACCAAGGCCTGGCAAATACAGAAGTGGATGTTCACAGTCATCTATTGGATGGAACACAGGGCCCCTAATGAAGGAACTAGAGAAAGTACTGAAAGAGCTAAAGGGGTCTGCAACCCTATAGGAGGAACAACAATATGAACTAACCAGTACCCCCCAGAACTGTGTCTCTAGTTGCATATGTAGCAGAGGATGGCCTAGTTGGCCATCTATGGGAGGAGAATCCCTTGGTATTTCGAAGATCATATGTCCCAGTACAGGGGAATGCCAGGTCCAGGAAGTGGGAGTGGGTGGCTTGGGCAGCAGGGCGGAGGAGCATATAGGGACTTTGGGGATATCATTTGAAATGTAAATGAAGAAAATATCCAATAAAAATGCCTTAATAAAAAAAGAAAAAGTGAAAAAAAGAAAAAAAAAGAGAAAGTGTACTTTATACTTATTTTGAAATGTTAAGGATGATTACGTTTATTAGAAGTTTGATAAAAATGATGAGTGAAGTCATTTAGTTGCTTTATTTTAAAATGTTTTTCCTTTTTCTCTTTGGTTGGAGGAAAATCTTGATTAATATTTCCATCCCTCTACTTGATATGCATAATGCTTGCTCATATTTTGTCTCAGTTCTTGAGCCAATTTTGATAATTGGTGGGTTTTTAAAAATTTCCATTCCATCTACTTTATTTAATTTCCTGATGTACAGCCATTCAAGACACTTTCTGCTAATACTGTAGAACTAGTCTCTCTCTCTCTCTCTCTCTCTCTCTCTCTTTTTAAATTTTAAGTGATTTGAAAATTGACTCTTCAGTAGGCAATCAAGAGTTTCATTTAAATTAACTATTTTCTATATTACTCTTAAGCTAATAAAAATTACATTTAAAGTAGCTGCTAGTTAAGAAGGCTTTATAAATGTTATGTTATTTTTCAATGTTTTATTATATATTTTTTCAAATTTTCTCTTTAATGTTTCCTTTATGCTTAATTTTTAATGCATTATTTTGGATGAGTTTGCATTTCCTGCTGATCTTTTGTTGATGATGATTTCTTTTTAAACTGGTTACCATGAGGATAACAAATGGCACTCTATCGTTTTTCTACTTCTAGAAGATTTATGGAAAAATGCTTGAAAAGTTACAATTGCTAGTAGCTCAGTTTTAATAGTATATAGTAAATCTGGCACACACCTATCTTTTATCATTTATATTTTTTCTTAAAAATTAGATTTTTATACACTATGTTGTCAGCATAATTTTATGCTTATTATTTCATGAAATTCCATTTAAAATCATGTAGAATAAAAGAGGAGTTTCAAATAACAATGTATATTGCCTATGTAAATTAAGGCTTAGCACTGTTCTCTTGGGGTATAACTCTCAGTTTATAATCTCCTCTTATTTAAGTCTTAAGGATTTCAGTTAGTATTCATTGTATGAAAGATTGGTTTTATCCAAACACTCTCCATTTTGACTATACGGGGATATCTTAATTTCACCATTTTGTGCATATGCTTAATTTTTATTACAAAATAGTTATCCTCATTTGCTTTCCTACCTTCAACCCTTCCCGTGATCCCTCAGTCTAACCTTCCCTTGCCACCCCATTCCTTCTCAAATTTATATCCTCTTTCGCTTTATTACTCCCCCTTGCCCCCTCTCTCTATCCCCCCTCTCTCACACACACATAATTATATAAATACAATCCAAAGAGTCTGAGAGTCTGATTAATGTTGCTTGTGTGCTTATGTTTTCAGGGCTGACACTTGGTACTCAATAGCCAATTAGGGAACTTACTCCTGGGAAAGACTAATTTAGTCTTTCCTCTTTCAGCATTCATTGTTTGCTTATAATTCTTTATCTAGGGTCTGATTGCCATTGAGTTTTCATATTAACACATCTATTGTATTGACTTTCTTTGGGTCTTGTTTAGACAGCCATATTGTGTAAATGCGTGAGTATAGCATCCCTTTTATTTCTAATAGATACAGTCTCACAGTAGACTTCCTGATCCCCTGTTTTTTTATCATCTTTTCAACACCTCTTCCAAGATGTTCCCTGAGCCTTAGGTAACTGTGTCATAGACACCTTTAGGGATTTCTTGCCATGCTGGTCATTGTTGTAGTTCATAGGGAAAAACAGGGATAGGACTTTCCTTGGGGAGAGTGATGTAGGTCAATAAAGAAGAAGGGGGGATAAGTGCCAAAAATGTTTGAAAGAGCCTCAAGAATTTATATTATTTTATATACCTTAAATTATAACCAATACGTATAAACACACACACACACACACACACACACACACACACACACACACACCTGGTTAAATGCCCCTAGGTCTGACAATGCTCCCTACAAGAGCCATAGACAAACAAAGCCTGGGCATGAGAAACCTCCTTTCAAGTGGCTGGTCATGATAGTTCAAGAGACAATGTAGGCTGTTGATTACCTTCTAGAGGCTGAAGTAAGACATTAACGAAACCACCACATATTTTTTTATATAGGACTTGAAAGATTCAAGCTGGTTCTTACATGAAAGAATCCTTTCTGAGGTCTACATTCCAAAGTACCAGAAAGTGTTACGCAAGCTGCCAAGGTATGTAGGCAGTCATACTACTCAGACATGACAAATATCAACTTCATCATTTCTAAATAATCATTTTTTCAGATATAGAACTCTTACATAGTAGTTTTTCTTTCATTAAAGCCTATATGTCTTCTCTAATTTCTAACTTATGAAGAGAAATAAGTTAATTTTGTTGAAAATCTCTTTATTTTGTTGCTTGTGAGAGTTTCCTTGTCTCTCAGCAATCTCAATGGTTGCACCTCATTTTATGTTTATCATTATGCAGATTCATGGAATGCACCAATATTCAATCATGTGTGTCTATAATGCAGATCCAATTTTGGAAACAGAGGTCAGTCCTTTAGACAGCCTTTACAATCAGTAAATGTAGAATTAAGATATTCTTGGCTGCCTATGGGTCTTGGAAATGAATTAAAAACTTATTTTGCCTCCTCCAAAGCAAGGTTGTTCTAGGTATAGAATAAATGTGAATAAAACCGCATTTTAAGTCTCTCTCTCATCTATCTATCTATCTATCTGTCTGTCTGTCTGTCTGTCTGTCTGTCTGTCTGTCTGCCTGCCTGCCTGCCTGCCTGCCTGTCCGTCCGTCCGTCCGTCCGTCCGTCCATCCATCCATCCATCCATCCATCCATCCATCTATCTATCTATCTATCTATCTATCTATCTATCTATCTATCTATCTATTTCTCTCATATCATCATATCCTGTACATAATTCAAAAGTCTTTTTTTTTCCCACCTAATGTGTAAGGAACATCCTTGGATGTTATTCACTGTATTTTAGCCTTCTGAAAGGATCCTAATACATCACAGCTCCTAGGTAAAGGCGCGTCAATAAAACAAAGATTCCCATTGTAAGAAACACTTGAAAAGAGTTTACAAAAATGTTTATAAGATACAGAACATTCCATAAATTTTAAATCATTCTCATCTATAGGGTGCAATGAGAAAATTCTAAACATGAAAACAGTATATAATGTCTAGACCAGAGTCATTGTGACATCTATCACCTAAATCATTTATTAATTTTTGGTGTTAGAATCATTCAAAAGCAGATGGCCTAGACGGTCATCAATGGGAGGAGAGGCTCTTGGTCCTGTGAAGGCTCTATGCCCCAGTGTAGGGGAATGCCATAGCCAAGAAGCAGGAATGGGTGGGTTGGTGAGCAGGGAGAGTGAGGAGGTGATAGGAGTTTTCAGAGGGGAAAGCAGGAAAGGGGATAACATTTGAAATGTAAATAAAGAAAATATGTAATAATAATAAAAATGAAACTTTCAAAAGCATCTCTACTAGATATTTTAAATGGTGGGCTTAGTAAACACCAAGGACACTGGGTGTCTTTACTTTGGTTTCACCTCAATCAGTTCTTCAGACTTTTGCCTTCTGAATGCTTCCTTTGGACATCTCACTCACTGGGGTATGTTTTCCTCTAACCAGGAAGCAAGAGATTTGAGACTTGATGGAAAGAATTGAAGATGCCACATAAGAAATGACAGTTAACTAGTGACTGAAAGAATTACTGGGAATTTTGCAATCAAAGAATGAGGAAATAGCAAACTTGCTGATCATTTCAGCCCTAGGAATAATGATAGTAGCCTCTAGGTAATTTAACATGCCTGGCCTATTTTGTTAACTCCGTTCAGCACTCCTTAAATCATCACTTCATTAAACTACATTTACTTGTCCATCTGAACCAAACTGTTTCTTAATAGGATTCTCAAAGAGTTAATGGAAATTTAGTAGGTTTCTTTATTATAGAAGTTTACAGAGACTTTATTATGCTAATTGAATTACTACTGTCCCAATGGAGGCTATTAGCTGGCAGTATTTCCCAAAAGCATTTGTCAGCATAGCAATAGCTATTTGTATATTCATTTACTTTTAAGGACTAGATCTTAAAGTACCATTCACAGAAACTCACATTTGGAAATGTTGCTTAATAATTAACACAAAATTAACATTTATCAAGTGTTAGTGCATGTATTTTTCATGAGTTATCTCTCCTAAACTTCATCAAAATCTTACAATTTAGAGTTTGTTATTATGGTCATATTGCTATCAAGCTTGAGTTTAGATGAAGAAACCAAGTTGTAAGAAGTCAAAAGGTTGTCAGCTTGTAAATTGTGAAGATAAAATTTATCCAAAGTTTTATTGATTTTTTTAAATAATCTCTGTCCTTAAACTTATAAGGCCCTACTTGAGACAGCTGCAGATATTATTTATAAAAGACCTATGAGAAATTATAAGATCACCAGTTAGCAGATGGGTGGTTCAGTTGATATGATCTGTCTACCTTAATGGGTTGCCATGTGCCACTTAGTAAATTAATCTCTGCCCATGTCAATACTTCACATGAATATTTTTGTAACCCAAGCAAATTATTTTAATATTCTAGGATTCAAACATACCACCTAGCATTTTAGATAATCTCATCCAGTGCTTTTTTTTTTTAAATCTCTTTTGAATGAGGTCAATTTTTCTTAGCTACTATAGTGGTTTGAAGGACATGGCCCCCATTATCTTGGGCATTTGAATATTTTGTCACAGTTGTTGGCACTGTTTAGGGGCACTTAGAATATGTGAGCATGATGGGGGCAAGCTTGCAAATTTTGAATTCATGTTTCCTGCTTCCTGTTTATGGTTGAAGATGTGAGCTTTCAACTTGATACTCCATCTCCCATGCTTGCCACTTCTTTACCATGGTGGACTCTTATCTTTCTGTAACTACAAGTAAAAATAAACTTTTTTTCTATAAATTGTCTTTGTCATGATGTTTTATCAAAACAATAGGAAGGTAATTAATACATCAAGCTAATGCATGACAGTAGTGACAAATTCAAGTAATTCTATAACCTGAATTACCATTGACCAGCATAAA
The DNA here is from genome assembly GCF_000001635.26 of Mus musculus. NCBI lineage: Eukaryota > Metazoa > Chordata > Mammalia > Rodentia > Muridae > Mus > Mus musculus. The sequence goes on from NC_000086.7 coordinate 107,196,024, forward strand.
AATTATCACATGGTAAATACTAAATAAGAGCTATCTATCATTCATGATTTTTGTCATCAAAGCAGGTTGAAAATGGGTATACATTGGGAATTAAGCAAGGATGTCTACCATATTCATTGCTCAGATTCTTTGGATCTAGTTCTTTAGAAGTAAAAGTATGTAGAAAACAAGAAACTTCAAATACATTTGTAAACAGTGATGGTTATTTTCAATAAAAATTTCAAACTCCCTTCTGTAAATCTAGTTAAGATACTTACAAAAGATTAAAAAAGTATATGTTACTGATTCTATTTAGTTTAAATTCTTATCTTAGTGGCTGATTTAAAAAAATTCTCATGTTTAAATTACCATGAGATTAAATCGGGTTTGCATTTCTTTACTTTAGTCAAGCCTACTCTCCCCTTCTCTCTTTTCTCCTCCCATCCCTCTCTTCTTTCCTCCTCAGTTTCCTTTTTCTTTGTTCCTTCTGTACTTCCTGAGACTGGGCCAACTATGTAGAACATGGTGGATTTAAACTCATAGAGACCCACCTGCTTCTGACTCTCATGTGCTGGGATTTAATGCATATGCCACCACACCTAGCTTATTATTTATTAATACAACATATTTAAAATCACTTACTGAACATGTCAGTTCAGTCACACATGGACTCCCAGGGGATGGGCGGCATGCATAAAATCTACAGATCAAGCCAGCCAAAATCTCAGCATGAATAGAGGATGGAATTCTAAAGTCTTACTCTCAGTTGAGGAGCTTATTGGAAATTTATGGCTACTATGGAGAGTAGAGACAGCTTTTTTTTTTTTTTTCAAGAACAAATTTCCAGTAATACTATCCATTCTCTAGTAGATGGTTCAACACTCAGCACATATAAGAAACAGTAAGCATACTCATTGTGCTTTTTTTTTAAGAACATATAATTTGGAGGAAATATAACTGGGTAGGATAGTAGGTAGGATAGTAACTGAAGAGAATAGAATGAGAGTAAATTTGCTTAAAGCATATTATAAAGGGGCAGGAGAGATGTCTTTGTAGTTAAAATTACTGAATTCTCTTGCAAAGAACTACAGTTCAGTCTCTTGCATACACATGGAACTTCACAACTACCTGTAACTCCAGGTTCAGGGATCCATTGTTGTCATTGGTCTGTGGGCATCAGACAAATATATGGCACATGCACATACATGCATGTAAAATACATATACAAAAAGCAAGAATAAATTTAAAAACATATGCATGCATGGGTTGTAAATATAATAGTTTTAGAAATTATTATATGAAACTATACAGTAGTATAATGTATTATTCCTTGCTGTGATTTAAATATGAATTATAAAAAGTTCAAGGTCATAAACTTTTAAGTTTAGGCACCAGTGTGGCAATGCTTTGATGTATAAAAATCTTTAATAGATAAGGCCCAAGAGATGTAATTATCTCATGTGGGCATGCCCATAAAATGATTAATGCTATCTGTCAGAAATTTTAGCTTTTGTGGGAATATATATATATATATATATATATATATATATATATATATATGCAGTATATATGCAGGTTGTTATGAAATAAGACTATCTCACATGACTGAATACCTGTACATTTCATAACTTACTTCTTTTGTTGGTTTAAAATATTGTAATGCAACCAAATGTTTACCCTAGAAAGTAAGTACCATACTGTTTTGACCCTTCCCAGAATTGTGAACCAAGCAAAACTCTTCAAAAAGTATCCAGATTCAAGTATTACAGAAATTCAGAATGGACTGATACACTACTATACATAAAAATTAGCATACTTTCCTATGAGTAGAATATAGTAAAATCAAAGCATGGAAACTGAACGTTCTTAAAGACTTTGGTGTTTATTGAAAATTCTAAGATGTGACTTTATGAAAGCAAAAGAAATCATATTGTTGTTCCACCTATAGGGTTGCAGATCCCTTTAGCTCCTTGGTTACTTTCTCTAGCTCCTCCATTGGGGGTCCTGTGATCCATCCAATAGCTGACTGTGAGCATCCACTTCTGTGTTTGCTAGGCCCCAGCATAACTTCACAAGAGACAGCTATATCTGGGTCCTTTCAGCAAAATCTTGCTAGTGTATGCAATGGTGTCAGTGTTTGGAAGCTGATTATGGGATGGATATGGCAGTCTCTAGATGGTCCATCCTTTCCTCTCAGCTACAAACTTTGTCTCTGTAACTCCTTCCATGGGTGTTCCCAATCTAAGAAGGGGCAAAGTGCCAACCCTTTGGTCTTTGTTCTTCGTGAGTTTCATGTTTCAAGTTTTTGCAAATTGTATCTTATATCTTGGGTATTCTAAGTTTCTGGGCTAATATCCACTTATCAGTGAGTACATATCATGTGAGTTCTTTTGTGTTTGGGTTACCTCACTCAGGATGATGCCCTCCAGGTACATCCATTTGCCTAGGAATTTCATAAATTCATTCTTTTTAATAGCTGAGTAGTACTCCATTGTGTAAATGTACCACATTTTCTGTATCCATTCTTCTGTTGAGGGGCATCTGTGTTCTCTCCAGCTTCTGGCAATTATAAATAAGGCTGCTATGAACATAGTGGAGCATGTGTCCTTCTTACCAGTTGGAACATCTTCTGGATATATGCCCAGAAGACATATTGCAGGATCCTCCGGTAGTACTATGTCCAATTTTCTAAGAAATTTCCAGAGTGGTTGTGCAAGCTTGCAATCCCACCAACAATGGAGGAGTGTTCATCTTTCTCCACATCCTTGCCAGAATCTGCTGTCACCTGAATTTTTTATCTTAGCCATTCTGACTGATGTGAGGTGGAATCTCAGGGTTGTTTTGATTTGCATTTCCCTGATGATTAAGGATGTTGAACATTATTTCAGGTGCTTCTCAGCCATTCCTTATTCCTCAGGTGAGAATTCTTTGTTTAGATCTGACCAACATTTTTTAATGCAGTTATTTGATTTTCTCGAGTCCACCTTCTTGAGTTCTTTATATATATATATTAGATATTAGCCCTCTATCTGATTTAGGATAGGTAAAGATCCTTTCCCAATCTGTTGGTGGCCTTTTTGTCTTATTGAGAGTGTCCTTCTTGATGTCCTCTACCATCAACATGAGATATGCTTTTAACTCCGGGTCTAGCTTTTTAGGTGTGTTGGGGTGCCCAGAACTGGGTGAGTTGTGAGTGCTGCATTCTGATGATGGTGAGTGTTCTTGGTTTCTGTTAGTAAGATTCTTACGTTTGCCTTTCGCCATCTGGTAATCTCTGGAGTTAGTTGTTATAGTTGACTCTGGTTAGAGTTTGTTCCTCTAGTGATTCTGTTAGCCTCTATCAGCAGACCTGGGAGACTAGCTCTCTCCTCTGAGTTTCAGTGGTCAGAGCACTCTCTGCAGGTGAGCTCTCCTCTTGCAGGGAAGGTGCACTGATATCTGGTATTCGGACCTGCTTCCTGGAATATGATGAAGGGCTGAAACAGGGCCTGTCCCAGAAGCTGTGTTGCTTTGGCCTGTCCCAGAAGCTGTTAGGTTCTGTAGTCTACACTCTCACCTAGGCAGACTAGTCTCAGAGGGATCCGGAAACCAAGATGGTTCCCCCAGGTGCTCTGGCAAAGCCCTCTGGGGTGGGGCGGACACCTTTCCTCTGGCAGGGAAGGTGCCCGGATGTCTGGAGCCCAAAATGGGTCCTGCCTCAGAAGCTGTCCTCTAGGGACCTTGGGGGTGTCCGACAACTCTTCGCCCAAGGTGACCCAGTGCTGGCGCCGACTGGAAGGGACTTGTGACACTGGTCAGGCAGGGGTTTCTGCTTCCCTAATGCTGTCTCAGGTCCCGCACGATTGGAATGGAACAGAAGTTGTGTTCCACTCATCGGTGGTCCTAAGATCGCGTGGAGAGTCCTCTAGGGACCTTGCGGGTATCCGCACCCAAAGTGACCTGGTGCTGGTGCCGACTGGAAGGGCCCATTTGTCCATTCTTAATCTTTCATCACAAGCCACTGGTGTTCTCTTCAGGAAAATTTCCCTTGTGCCTATATGTTCGAGGATCTTCTCCACTTTCTCTTCTATAAGTTTCATTGTATCTGGTTTTATGTGAAGTAGGATCTGATGATTTTTTTAGATTTCCTCAGTTTCTGTTGTTATGTCTCCCTTTTCATTTCTGATTTTGTTAATTAGGATGCTGTGGCTGTGCCCTCTAGTTAGTCTGGCTAAGGGCTTATCTATCTTGTTGATTTTCTCAAAGAACCAGCTCCTGGTTTGGTTGATTCTTGTATGGTTATTTTTGTTTCTACTTGGTTGGTTTCTGCCCTGATTTTGATTCTTTCTTGCCATCTAGTTCTCTTGGGTGAATTTGCTTTTCTTTTTCTTTCCTAGAGCTTATAGGTATGCTGTCCAGCCACTAGTGTATGCTCTCTCCAGTTTCTTTTTGGAGGCACTCGGAGCTATGAGTTTTCCTCTTAGGAATGCTTTCATTGTGTTCCATAAGGTTGGGTATGCTGTGGCTTCATTTTCATTAAACTCTAAAAAGTCTTTAATTTCTTTATTTCTTCTTTGACTAAGTTATCATTGAATAGAGTGTTGTTCAGTTTCCACATGTACGTAGGCTTTCTATTATTTATGTTGTTATTGAAGATCAGCCTTAGTCTGTGGTGATCTGATAGGATGCATAGGATTATTTCAGTCGTCTTGTGTCTGTTGAGGCCTGTTTTGTGACCAATTATATGGTAAATTTTGGAGAAGGTACCATGAGGTGCTGAGAAGAAGTTATATACTTTTGTTTTAGGATAAAATGTTCTATAGATATCTGTTAAATCTATTTGTTTCATAATTCTGTTAGTTTCACTGTCTCTGTTCATTTTGTTTCCATTATCTGTCCATTGATGAGAGTGGAGTGTTGAAGTTTCCCACTAATATAGTGTGTGTTGCAATGTGTGCTTTGAGATTTAGTAAAGATTTTTTGTTGTTTTTCTATTTTTATTAGATATTTTCTTCATTTACATTTCAAATGCTATCCCCTTTCCTAGTTTCCTCTCCGAATATCCCCTATACCCTCCCCCTGCCCTGCTCGCCACCCCACCCACTCTTGCTTCCTGGCCCTGGCATTGCCCTGTACTGGGCATATAATTTTCAGATGACCAAGGGCTTCTTCTACTATTAAAGTTTCTTTAATAAGTGTGGATGCCCTTGTATTTTGAGAGTTCATCTTGGTAAATTTTACTTGTGATGAGTATGAAGTGTCTCTCCTTATCTTTTTTGATAACTTTAGGTTGAACATTGAATTTATTCCATTTGCTTGGAAAATTGTTTTCCTGCCTTTTACTCTGAGGCAGTGTCATCTTTGTCACTGAGGTGGGTTTCCTGTATGCAGCAAAATGTTGGGTACTGTTTTCATAACCAGTCTGTTAGTCTGTGTCTTTTTATTGGGCAACTGAGTCCATTGATACTAAGAGATATTAAGGAAAATCGTTGTTGCTTCCTGTTATTTTTGTTGTTAGAATTAGAATTCTGTTCATGTGGCTATCTTCTTTTAGGTTTGTTGAAAGGTTACTTTCTTACTTTTTCTACATCATAGTTTCCCTCCTTATGCTGTAGTTTTCCCTTTATTATCCTTTGAAGGGCTGGATTTGTGGAAAGATATTGTGTGAAATTGGTTTTGTCATGGAATACCTTGCTTTCTCCATCTATGGTAACTGAGAGTTTTGCTGGGTATAGTAGCCTAGGCTGGCATTTTTTATCTCTTAGGGTCTGTATGACATCTGCCCATGATCTTCTGGCTTTCATAGTCTCTGGGGAGAAGTCAGGTGTAATTCTGCTAAGTCTGCCTTTATATGTTACTTGACCTATTTCCCTTACTGCTTTTAATATTCTTTCTTTGTTTTGTGTATTTGGTGTTTTGATTATTATCTGACAGGAATAATTTCTTTTCTGGTTCAAACTATTTGGTGTTCTGTAGGGTTCTTGTATTTTCATGGGCATCTCTTTCTTTAGGTTGGGAAAGTTTTCTTCTGTAATTTTGTTGAAGATATTTACTGGCCCTTTACGTTGGAAATCTTCCTTCATGTCTATACCTGTTATCCTTAGGTTTGATCTTCTCATTGTGTCCTGGATTTCCTGAATGTTTGGGTAAGGATCTTTTTGCACTTCACATTTTCTTTGATTGTTGTGTCAATGTTTTCTATAGTATCTTCAGCACCTGGGATTCTCTCTTCTGTCTCTTGTATTCTGTTGGTGATGCTTGCATCTATGGCTCCTGACTTCTTTCCTAGGTTTTCTCTCTCTAGAGTTATCTCCCTTTGTGATTTCTTTGTTTCTACTTCCATTTTTAGATCCTGGTGGTTTTGTTCAATTCTTTCACTTATTTGGATGTGTTTTCCTGTTAATTTTTAAGGAATTTTCGTGTTTCCTCTTTAAGCACTTCTCCCTGTTTACCTGTGTTCTCCTGTATTTTTTTAAGGGAGTTATTTATGTCCTTCATATTGTCCTTCATCATTATCATGAGAAGTGACTTTCGATCTATATCTTGCTTTTCTGGTGTGATGGTGTATCCAGGACTTACTATGATGGGAGTGTTGGGTTCTGATGATGCCAAGTAACCGTTGTTTCTCTTGCTTCTGTTCTTATGTTTGCCTCATGCCATCAGATTTTCTCAAGTGCTCCCTGCCCTCGATATATTTGATTGGAGCCAGTCACTTCCATAATCCCAGTTGAGTCAGAAATCCTCAGAGTCCAACTTTCTCTGTGATCCTGTGATTCTGGGATCCTGGGATCCTGAGATTCCGGTTGTGTCAGAGTTCTTGGTAGTCAAGCTTCCTCTGAGACCCTGAGATCCTGGTGAGACCAAGCTCCTGGGATCCTAGGATCTTGGGATCCTAAGATCCTGGGCATCTTAGAGTGCCTGGAAATGGTACCTCCTCTGGGATTCATGGGGCTTTCCTGCTGAGTTCAAAACCATTTTAGACCAGCTCTGACTGGAACGAACCCAAGCCACTGGTTGGGCAGTGTTCTTGTGTCTCTATTCCTGCTGGCCCAAGGCACTTCTGGTCATGTTGGAACAGATATTGTATTCTACTCACCAGTGATTCTAGGTGTGCTAGAGCACTTGGAGGCTGTAGAGTTCTCTAGGGACTGTGGGATTGTCTGCTGAGTTTGTGCCCAAGGTGGCCTGGTGCTGGTGCTGACCAGAAGGACTGTTTCCTTTTTATATTTCCCATAGAACAGAATTTTTTACATTTGTTTTATTCATTTTAGAATTTCATATTTGAGTACTGTATTTACATCATTTCCATCATACTCTCTCTTACTCCAATTCCACTTGTGTCTGCCTACTTGCTCTCAAATTCATGATATTCTCCTATTAATTATTAATGTTACCTATATATTAATATAATTGTTGAGTCTATTCAATGACATAGATGCATGTGTATATGTGAGCATTGTTTTAATATCTTTTCTATTGCTGTGAAAAGAAACTATAACTATGGCAGCTTATAAAAGAAAGCATTTAATTGTAGGCTTTCTTATAGTTTCAGTGGGTGAGGAGTTTCATTAAACAAAGATCATAGCAGCAGGCAGACAGACATGGCACTGGAGCAGAAGTTGAGAGCTTAAACATTGAAACAACCATGATTCAGAAAAGAGAGATAAGAACAAAGAGATAACTATGATTGGGATGGGCTTCTGAAACCTCAAAGCTCACCCCCAGTGACACCCCTCCAACAAGAGCACAACTCCTAATCCTCTTCAAATCTCTCTCTCTCTCTCTCTCTCTCTCTCTCTCTCTCTCTCTCTCTCTCTCTCTGTGTGTGTGTGTGTGTGTGTGTGTGTGTGTGTTTAAGGCTGACCACTCAGGATTAGATAATCTATCAGAGGGCATTTACTTGGAAAAGACTGATTATCACATAGCAACCTTTAATTGTCTGTAGCTCTTCAGCTAGTCACATGGCCTTGTTAGAGTTCCTCATCTGATATCAACTGCATTGAAATTCTTCACATCTTGTTTAAGTGGTCATGTTGTTAAGATTAGATGGGTGCATCTCTGTGTTATACATAGAAGATCCTATGTAGCAGAAGACATGCTGGTCCTCTGCCTCTTAACCTCTTTCAAGCCCATTTTCTATAATGATCCCTGAGCCTTGGTTGTATGGGTACAATTGTAGATGAGTCACTTCGACATGGGCCCTCTGTGGCCAAATGTTCTCTTCATTTTGAGCCATTGTGAATTTCTATAATTGTTTCTACCTGCTGCAAAAAGGAGCTTCTTTGTTGCACAATGATAGCTATACTTATCTGTGGATATAAAGATAAATATTTAGAATGTAGTTGGGGGTATACTGGTTTCAGAAATTTATAGCAGTATGTTTTTCTCTAAGGGCTATGATCTCATCATCTACAGGTACTTGGTTGGCTACATGACAGTACCAGGCATGATGTTTTGTTTTTTGTTTTTTGTTTTTTTTCCTATTGAGCTGCCCCTGAAGCCAAACAAAATAAGTGCTGATTATCCTTAAGATGTAAGTGCCACTTGAACCCTTAGACATATTTTGATGTTCTAGGCATTTATTGGTATGGTTTGTGGGCTTGACGTTGTTTAGGACTATTAATTTCTTTTCTTCCTTGGGAGCTTGCACAACTTTGGACACTAGGCGAAGCAGTTCTCAAATGAGAAGTCTTCTGGGTCAGTGCAATCTCTTTTCCTTTAAGTTCTGTAACCCAAGTGTATGGTGCCTTTAACAACAGTCTTACCACTCAAGTTCTAGTAGGTGATCAGGCCATGGTTTTAACCTGTATTGTGTTAGGAGTTTTCTTGATTTTCTTGATCAACAATTTTAAAGGGAGTTTTACCATGGCTGATAATAAGGTTATTGTTAGTCTGTGAGTCTTTCGGGGAACATTGTCAGCTCAAGTAGAGTAATTTTTATTGTTATTTATGTATGTTTAAATATATACTTAAATGTATTATTATACATGTATTTGAAGTAAACACAAAATGGCGTTTTCCTATGGCCTTTTCAATCATCCTTAATGTTCTTTATCCCTCTTTCCTCTTCCAGTGTTCTGTACTCACGTCGTCTTTCCCAAATAAAGTCCTTTTTCCCCATTTCTCCTGTTCTCCATTTTATAGTATCTGTGTCATATTCTCCACATCTTTAGAGCTCCTTCTCTCTTTCCTTGTCCCTGTTTACTCTCCTGTTTTGTATGGTTACTCCAGATTACATAGTCACATGTAATAATTTGAAGGTAGGTAAGATCCATAAACAAGAGGAAACTTGGTACTTGTTTTTCTGGGTCTGGTTTACTTCATTCAGTATAATATTTTTTTAGTCCCATTCATTTATTTGCAATTTTCATGATTTAATTTTTCTTAAAAGCTTAATAAAATTCAATTGTGTCTGTGTCACATTTTCATTACCCAGTCATCAGTTGAAGGACAATTAGTCTGTTAACATTTTCTACCTGTTGTAATAAAGCAGCAAAGAATAAGGATGATCTAGTATCTGTGGAATATAATACTCAAAATATTTGAGCATATGCCCGTAAATGATATAGATAGTACACATGGTAGATTCAGTTTTGGCATTTTGAAAATTCTCCTTACTGATTGCTGGAGTGGCTGTATCATTATTCGAACCTACACAGTGACTGAGAGTTGCCGTTCCCCACATCCCCATTAGCATTTATTGTTAGTTGTTTTGATGATTTTACTCATGCTGGCTGGGGAATGATAAAAAATCTCAAAGTTGTTTTAATTTTCACTTTCCTGATGGCTAACAATGGTGAACAGGTTTTGAAATACTTCATAGCCACATTTATTTATACTTTTTTGGAGAATTCTCCATTAAAATTCATAGCCCATTTTCAAAATAAGTGATTTGTGGTTTGTTTGTTTGTTTTGACTCTCTGTTTTCTAGTTCTTTATATATTTTGAACTTTAATTCTCTGTCAGATGCACAACTCATAAATATTCTCTCATTCTCTTTGATCCCCTTTCATTTGATAGATTGGTTACTTAGCCGTGCAGGATTTTTTTTTTTTTTTTTATGTTATTGGGTCCCACTTATCAGTCGCTGGCCTTAATTCCTGATCAAATGAAATTTTATTTAGAAAGTCCTTTTATACACCTATATCTTGTTTGATTCGATGTTTCAACCTTTTGGTGAGATAGGGATTCTCTGTGTAGCACTGACTGTCCTGGAACTTGCTCAGTAGACCAGGCTGGCCTTGAACTCAGAGATCTGCCTGCCTGTGCCTTCCAAGTGCTGGGATTAAAGACATTTATTACTGCTGGCCCACTATATTTCTATCTTTTTACTGAAGTTGTGAATTGTCTCTGTTATTCATTCAGCTGTGTTTGTGGAGGTATTTTCCCACCACACAGGAATTTATTGTTCTTCTCTTTAAATTCATTGAGCTGTTTTTCCATGTGTCACTTACACAGCTCAAATTTGATGAACTTTATGATTCTTCTTTTAATGTGTCCTGCAGTTTGTCTAGATAATTCTCGCTAATGAACATTTCTATAGGACTGACAAATTTTGAGGTGTAAGCATACTGTTTTACTGTTTCATATATTTTTTAATGTTTTTGCAACAAGACTTGCGAGCATGTGGACTTCTTCATTAGTTGTTTGCCTAATGTAAGGTTCTAGGCTGCCTCTGTTGAGTGAAAGCTAGCTTTTATTTTTTGTTGCAGCCAAAGTGTGTTTGGGTAGGTCTGTTTCTCACTTTCTCAGTGTTTATTTTGGATTATAGGAATTGGGATGATTGAAAACTCAGTGCTAAACAAGAAAACACATGAAAGAGACAAACAGTTGAATATATTTTGAGTTAGTATATAAGTTTTGTTGTCTGAGCTTGGCATAGAAATGTGAAGATGACATTAGTGGGCCCAGCTATTAAGCCTTCAGCAGAGTAGGCTGGTATAAAGGCTGTGTGGCCAAGGCTATGCCTGTAAATTAGGGATGGTATGGGAAGATGAGGTTCAGGCTGGACCAGATAACAAATGTGTAACCCAGGTTAGGTCAGGGGCTAGAGGAAGGTAAATGTGGGTTATCGTTCAGGGAAGTTACTAGGTAGCACTAAAGCACAGAATGCTTGACCAAGCCTACACCTGGAGTTTAGACAAGACATAGGTAGACTGTAGTCAGGCAAAAATCACCCAAATGAGCTGGTATGCAGAATGTGAAACCTAGGACAAGCATGAAAGTTGGGAACAGTGCAGATGTGGTAGAGTTCACAGGACTCATCTGCCAAAACCATAATATGGTTGAGTGTGTTCAGAATGCTTCTCATAGCTGTCAAGAAATAGGAAGAGTCATGCAAACCTCTTGCTGCTTAAAGTTGTAATATCAAGTTCAGTATATTTTCTATTACAAAGTAGTTAAGCCCCAAGGCAGTCAGTACTATTTTTAATTTTTAAATTACATTTTGTGTCTGAGGGTGTGTGAGCATGAGCACGTGTAGATATGCAAGTACCATGGCACATGTATGAAAGTTGTAGGACCACTTGCAGAAGTCAGATCTGTCTTTCTACCATATGGGTTCCAGGCATCAAGTTGGAGTCATCAGGCTTGTGGGGAAAGCTTCTTAATCCACTGAGACATACTTTGGCACATAAATACTATCATAAATATCTTATGGAAAAATTACCAGTTTTCAAGGAAGCATACATTTGTTAAATCTAAGTCCAAGTGGTCCGGTTTTCTCCTGGATATATTAACCACAAAACACCCTGATTTTCATTAGAAGGTACTTATGTACAGGCCTAATCAAAATTCTGAGATCTTTTAGTTTAATTGAATATGGATAGTTTTTAATATTAGCATTGAGAGTAATTTTAGCTACTTTCCTCATGTATGCGTTTATCTTTAATTGTGATAAACCAATTTTACAGTTTAGCTATGACTGGTATTTCAGCATTTTGAAGTCTGAGACACAAGGATTGTCATGAATTTGAGGCCACCTTGGGATAAAGGATGACTTTCAGTCCATACTAGGTTACAATTATGAAATGTGAAATCTTCCTTTCAAAGTAAGCAAAATTTGGTGCAATGCTTCCATCATCAATTTATTTTCTTTTTAAATTGCATTTATATATTTATATGTATATATGCATACATATATGTAACAACAACAATAAAATTAAACATGTCTATGAATTTGAGATGGAGTAAGGGAGCATGGGAGGAGTAGTGGAGAAAATTTGGGAATAGGTGCAGTTATATTTTATTTGAAAATTTTAAAAGAGTAATAAAATGACATTTAAAATTTTTAATCAAATAATGAAAATACTGGAGATTATGATAAAATTCTGTATTATGTGCAAACTCTCTAATAGCAAAATCTACTAATGAAAATATATCAGTTAAAATATAATGACTAAGTATTTTAATATATGTAACATATCTGAAGAAACTACTTCTTATTAATATAAAAACTAGTAGATTTATTTTTAAATGTTATCATAACTATAACATTACATGTTATAGACATGCTCCTGATAATTTAGTAACATTCATAAATATTAGAAAAGCCGCTGTCCACATTTCTCTTCACATGTTTTGTCTTCCGGGCTTCCATCAGAAAACACAGAAAGCTCTGTTTCCAACTTTGAAGAGTTTTTCTGTTCTTAGCCAAAATATATCTGAGACAGGGTTCTCTGTGTAGCCCTGGCTGTCATGTAACTTGATCTACAGGCTGAGCTGACCTTGAACTCACAGAGATCTGTTTGTCTCTGCCTCCTGAATGCAGAGATTAAAGGCACACTAACCCTTCCTTATTAAGTTGCTTTTGTTGGGGTATTTATCATAGCAACAGAAGAATAACTAAAACATTACAAGTCTGGACAGCTTAAGAAGTAAATGGCTCTAGGTAGGTATTAAGGTCCAATGTGAAGCTGACACAATGTGAGCAGTTATTAAGTGGGCCTGGGACAGACACCAAGACAAATGGTAGGTACCACACAAGCTGTAATCCCAATGACCTGTGAGGCTGATGCAAAAGAACCACAAACTCAAGGAAGGCATAAGCCACAAAGTGAGTTCAAGGTCACAAAGTGAGAAAGGGCTCAGGATGCAGACACTCAGGGCTGCAACTGTTGTCGACAGGTACAAGGACCTTGGTTCACCCCTGCAGTACTGGGGCTGGAGTGAGAAGAAGAGCCAAGGCTCTTCTGAATGTTGTAACAATAAAAGTGGAGGCACTCAGTGAGGCCTCTCCTTAAGGGGGGAAAAAGAAAAGCCATAATATAATTATATTGAGGCGGTAGTTGCAGTATTAGACAGGAGAAATGCTACTTAGACATCAAATAAAGTTATGTCAGATGACACTGCAATACTTTGGATGATAAATAATTTCAGTCATTAAATAATAATTAACTAATTATTGATTACTCATGAATGTATTTTTCTGTGATTAATATATTAATATATGACACTGGTAAATATTCAGTATTTTTAAAAGTAAGTTATATGAAGATTCAAAATAAAGAGTTTTAGTAGCTAATATTAGGTCTTTCAAACAAATTATATTAAATTCAAAACAAATCTGTACAAGTTTACAGTTTATAGTTGTTTAAAAAATAATAAGTGTCTGTAAATTTGTAATTGTATATTCAACACATTAAATATTTATGAATAAACTAAATTGGAAACTGGCCTAAGATTTAGACAAATAATATATAAAAATTATAATTAATCATACAAATAAAAAGCAACACTAAATTGTTCTCTGAGCTGGCTGATTGATAGGCATTTTATTTTTTAAAATTTAATTTTATTGATTTGCATTTCAAATGTTCTCCCCTTTCCCAGTTTCCCCGCTGCAAACCCACTATCTCATCCCCCCCTTACCCTGCTTATATTAGGATGCTCCCCGACCCACCTACCCACTTTCATCACACTTCGCTAGCATTCCTCTACACTGGGGCATCAAGCCTTCATAGGACCAAAGGCCTCCCCTCCCATGAATGCCAGGTGAGGCCCTTCAACTCCTTCCACTACCTCCTTCATTGGGATCCCTGTGCTCAGTCCAATGTTTGGCTGAGAGCAGAATCGACAAATGGGACCTCATAAAATTGCAAAGCTTCTGCAGGCAAAAGACACCTTCAATAAGACAAAAAGGCCACCAACTGATTGGGAAAGGATCTTCACCTATCCTAAATTAGATAGGGGACTAATATCCAATATATATAAAGAACTCAAGAAGGTGGACTCTAGAAAATCAAATTATCCCATTAATAAATGGGGCTCAGAGCTAAACAAAGAATTCTCACCTGAGGAATACGATATTTGCATTCAGAATCTGGCAGTGCCTCCCAGGAGACATCTGTATCAGGCTACTGTCAGCAAGCACTTCTTGGCGTCCACAATAGTGTCTGGGTTTGGTGTTTGCATGTGGGTGGATTCCCAGGTGGGGCAGTATCTGGGTGGCATTTCCTTCAGTCTCTGCTCCACTCTTTGTCCCTGTATTTCCTTTAGTCAGAAGCAATTCTGGGTTAAAATTTTGGAAATGGGTAGGTGGCCTCAACTGGGGGGGGGGTCATGCCTAACCTCTGGATATGGTCTTTACAGTTTTTCCCTTCTCTTTGTGGGGTATTTCAGCTACTGTTGTTCCCATGGGGTCCGGGGAGGTTCTTGCTTTCCTGGCATCTGAGACTTTCTGGTTGCTACCACCAGTTCCCCATCCCCCATTGCTCTGTTCAATTTCCTGACCCTCTGTACATCTCCTGCATATCCTCCCATAACTGATTCTTCCCCTCTTTTTCCCCTCTCCCTCTTCTCCTCCTTCTAAGACCCTCCCACCCTCTACTTCCTTTGCTTATTTTGTTCCCCCTTCTAAGTAGAACTGAAGCTTCCACTCTTTGATCTTCCTTGCTCTTGAGCTTCATGTGGTCCACGAGTTGTATTGTGGGTATTCCACACTCTTTCCCTAATATCCACTTATCAGGGAGAACATACTATGTGTGGTCTTTTGTGACTGAGTTACCACACTCAGTATGATATTTTCGAGATCCATGCATTTGCCTGTGAATTTCATGAAATCATTGTTTTAAATAGCTGAGAAGTACTCCATTGTATAAATGAACAACATTCTCTCTATCCATTCCTCTGTTGAGGGACATCTGCGTTGTTTCCAGCTTCTGGTTATTATAAATATGGCTGCTATGAATATAGTGGATTATGTGTCATCATTACATGTTGGAGCATCTTCTGGATATATGCCCAGGAGTGGTACAGGTGGGTCATGAGGTAGTACTTTGTCTAATTTTCTGAGGAACCACAAGATGGATTTCCAGAGTAACCACTCTGTACCAGTTTGCAATCCCACTAGCAATGGAGGACTGTTCCTCTTTCTTCACATTATAGCCAGCAACTTCTGTCACCTGAGTTTTAGGTCTTACCAATTCTGACTGGTGTGAGGTAGAATTTCAAAGTTGTTTTGATTTGCATTTCCCTGATGACTAAGGATGTTGAACATTTCTTTAAGTTCTTCTCAGTCATTCGTTATTCCTCAGTTGAGAATTCTATGTTTAGCTATGTTGCCCAATTTTTAATAGGGTTATTTGTTTCTCTGGAGTATAACTTCTTGAATTACTTGTATATATTAGATATTAGTCCCCTATCAGATTTAGGATTGGGATCATATGTAGGATTTGTAAAAAAACCTTTTCCCAATCTGTTGGTTGCTGTTTTGTCCTATTGACAGTGTCCTTTGCCTTACAGTAGTAGCCTTGCAATTTTATGAGTTCACTTTTGTCAATTCTTGATCTTAGAGCATAATCCATTGTTGTTCTGTCCATGAAAACTTCTCCTGTGTCTGTGTGTTAGAGGCTTTTCCCCACTTTCTCTTCTATTAGATTCAGTGTATCTGGTTTTATATGAAGGTTCTTGATCCACTTGGACTTGAGCTTTGTGCAAGGAGATAAAAATGAATAATTTTGCATTCTTCTACATGTTGACCACTGGTTGAATGATCTCCATTTGTTGAAAATGTTGTCTTTTTTTTTCCCCCCACTGGATGGTTTTAGCTCCTTTGTCAAAGATCAAGTGACCTTAGGTGTGTGGGTTCATTTCTGGGTCTTCAATTCTATTCTATTCATCTACCTGCCTGTTACTGTACCATGCAGTTTTTAATCATTATTGCTCTGTAGTACAGCTTGAGGTCAGGGATGGTGATTCTTCTAGAAGTTCTCTCATTGAGAATAGTTTTCTCTATCCTGAGTTTTTTGTTATTCCAGATGAATTTGAGAATTGCTCTTTCAGATGACATTAGGCTGTGTCAAGTTGATACTTACAGTTAATTGCTGGATTCTGACCTGGAAATATTAGCCAAATAATCCCTTGCCTCCTCAAATTGCTTTTAATCAATGTATTTTTTTTTTACCCCAGAAGCAGGATGGAACTATAACAAAGGCCATTTAATGATTTTCCAACTAAATTTCGGACCTAGTCCATGAGAGAAACAGTATCTGGTATTGTAAGCCTGCTAAAAATCCTAGGGCAAGAGATATCATAGCTCCTAATGAAGACTTGTTTGGATAATTGGCCCCTGGCAAGTTTCCTATGCTTTAGCAGATAGTTCCCTACTCAAGTTCATACAAGCAGTGCTATTTAAATTCAGTGAGTGGGTCAAGGGCATAAAATGGTGAAACAGCAAGACAATAAAAGAGAGCAATGGGAAAGGAAAATGTAACAAGTACATTGCATCGATTTATGACATTTTCAAAAATGAATACACTTAAGAATGGTACTAATTATCACAATGTTATTGGGGAGAAAGTGTCTATATATTTTTCCACTGTAAAACAACACGTTACTAGGTTTTAGAATCAGACATAATGGAGTGGGGGGGAGACAAATTTTAGCTTCACTGTTATCTGGTAGATTATCCTGACAAACGGATTTCCCTGAATTTAAATTTCCTTCCATGTAAAATGCTCAGTCACAGAAGTTATTGTCACTGCTTTGACACTTGTTGAATGAGACTGTTCATGCTTACTGACTTTCCAAAAGATAAAACAGTCAATGAAGTTAGCAGAAGCTCCTTCATAGATCCTATACCCTAAGTGTTAGGCTTCTCTTTGAAGCCTACACCAAGCTTCAGGTAGAAATCTAAATGAAATGGAAAGAATTACCCTATGGCAGTTATAAATAATCAGTAAATGTTAGGAACTTTCTTCCTGTCACTTCTTCTGCTATATCAATGTGACTTTTCTCTGAGCTTATACCTGTTCAAATCCCTTTCACATGATATTGAGATGTGTCTTAGACTTAGTTATGACTAGCTTAATAATAAGGTGCTAGATGAAAATCTAGGACCCTGAAATTGAAAACTTACATTCTTCAAGAAATGTTTGTTGTCATAAATCATAGAAACCAGCCTGGCTTCAAGATACTAGCAGAGCAGGAGTTATGTCTGTGTTTGTTATATTTCTACCTGGAGCTTGAGGTAGGCTTTGAAGTATAGCCTAATGCTTAGAGTATAGGAACTATGAAGGGAGCTGCTGATAACTTCTTTGGCTATTTGGTCTTTGGCACATAGTAAGCATTTTAAATCTCATTCCAAAGGCAAAGCATGAGAACATTATATCCATCTGCATATTTTCTTTTTTCCCACATATAAAAATGTTTAATCTCTTTCTCAATATGTCAACAATGTTTGAGTGCCTGAATGTAATTCTTCCCACTTAAAAATCTTCCTTATACAGAAAATTACTATAATGGTCTAGAGAACTGTTGTATCAGGGCAAAAGTAACTTGACATTCTACTGTTTAATATATTTAATCTTCCCCTTAAATTATAATTTGAAACTGAAGAGTTAGCAAGCCAAAGTAGATACAGCAGGATTTGGAACAGCCCTAGATATTTACAGCTGTGCCTTTACAGGTAAAATTTCTTTTTTTAATTAGGTATTTATTTCATTTACATTTCCAATGCTATCCCAAAAGTCCTCCACACGCTCCCCCCCCCCACTCCCTCACCCAACCACTTCCACTTCTTGGCCCTGGCGTTCCCCTGTACTGAGGCATATAAAGTTTGCATGAATAATGGGCCTCTCTTTCCACTGATGGCCTACTAGGTCATCTTCGGATACATATGCAGCTAGAGACACGAGCTCCAGGGGGTACTGGTTAGTTCATATTGTTGTTCCACCTATAGGGTGGCAGATCTCTTTAGCTCCTTGGTTACTTTCTCTAGCTCCTCTATTGGGGGCCCTGTGATCCATCCAATAGTTGACTGTGAGCATCCACTTCTGTGTTTGTTAGGCCCCGGCATAGTCTCACAAGAGACAGCTATATCAGGGTCCTTTCAGCAAAATCTTACTAGTGTGTGCAATGGTGTCAGTGTTTGGAAGCTGATTGTGGGATGGATCCCCGGATATGGCAGTCTCTAGATGGTCCATCCTTTCCTCTCAGCTACAAACTTTGTCTCTGTAACTCCTTCCATGGGTGTTCCCAATTCTAAGAAGGGGCAAAGTGTCCAAACTTTGGTCTTCGTTCTTCTTGAGTTTCATGTGTTTAGCAAATTGTATCTTATATCTCGGGTGTTCTAAGTTTCTGGGCTAATATCCACTTATCAGTGAGTACATAACATGTGAGTTCTTTTGTGTTTGGGTTACCTCACTCAGGATGATGTCCTCCAGGTCCATCCATTTGCCTAGGAATTTCATAAATTCACTCTTTTTAATAGCTGTGTAGTACTCCATTGTGTAAATGTACCACATTTTCTGTATCCATTCCTCTGTTGAGGGGCATCTGGGTTCTTTCCAGCTTCTGGTTATTATAAATAACGCTGCAATGAACATAGTGGAGATTGTGTCCTTATTATTGGTTGGAACATCTTCTGGATATATGCCCAGGAGAGGTATTGCAGGATCCTCCAGTAGTACTATGTTCAATTTTCTGAGGAACCACCTGACTGATTTCCAGAGTGGTTGTACAAGCATGCAATCCCACCAACAATGGAAGAGTGTTCCTCTTTCTCCACATCCTCGTCAGCATCTGCTGTCACCTGAATTTTTTATCTTAGCCATTCTGACTGGTGTGAGGTGGAATCTCAAGGTTGTTTTGATTTGCATTTCCCTGATGATTAAGGATGTTGAACATTTTTTCAGGTGCTTCTCAGCCATTCGGTATCCCTCAGGTGAGAATTCTTTGTTTAGGTCTGAGCCCCATTTTTAATGGGGTTATTTGATTTTCTGGAGTCCCCCTCTTGATTTCTTTATATATATATTGGATATTAGTCCCCTATCTGATTTAGGATAGGTAAAGATCCTTTCCCAATTTGTTGGTGGACTTTTTGTCTTATTGACAGTGTCTTTTGCCTTGCAGAAGCTTTGCAATTTTATGAGGTCCCATTTGTAGATTCTAGATCCTACAGCACAAGCCATTGCTGTTCTATTCAGGAATTTTCCCCCTGTACCCATATTCGAGGCTTTTCCCTACTTTCTCCTCTATAAGTTTCAGTGTCTCTGGTTTTATGTGCAGTTCCTTAATCCACTTAGATTTGACCTTAGTACAAGGAGATAGGAATGGATCAATTCCCATTCTTCTACATGATAACTGCCAGTTGTGCCAGCACCATTTGTTGAACATGCTTTTTTCCACTGGATGGTTTTTGCTCCCTTGTCAAAGATCAAGTGACCATAGGTGTGTGGGTTCATTTCAGAGTCTTCAATTCTATTCCATTGGTCTACTTGTCTGTCGCTATACCAGTACCATGCAGTTTTTATTACAATTGTTCTGTAGTACAGCTTTAGGTCAGGCATGGTGATTCCACAAGAGGTTCTTTTCTCATTGAGAAGAGTTTTTGCTATCCTAGGTTTTTTGTTATTCCAGATGAATTTGCAGATTGCCCTTTCTAATTCATTGAAGAATTGAGTTGGAATTTTGATGGGGATTGCATTGATTCTGTAGATTGCTTTTGGTAAGATATCCATTTTTACTATATTGATCCTGCCAATCCATGAGCATGGGAGATCTTTCCATCTTCTGAGATCTTCCTTAATTTCTTTCTTCAGAGACTTGAAGTTCTTATCATACAGATCTTTCACTTCCTTTGTTAGAGTCACGACAAGGTATTTTATATTATTTGTGACTATTGAGAAGGGTGTTGTTTCCCTAATTTCTTTCTCAGCCTGTTTATCCTTTGTGTAAAGAAAGGTCATTGACTTGTTTGAGTTAATTTTATATCCAGCTACTTCATTGAAGCTGTTTATCAAGTTTAGGAGTTCTCTTGCGGAATTTTTAGGGTCACTTATATATATTATCATATCATCTGCAAAAAGTGATATTTTGCCTTCTTCCTTTCCAATTCATATCCCCATGATCTCCTTTTGTTGTGGAATTGCTCAGGCTAGGATTTCAAGTACAATGTTGAACAGGTAGGGAGAAAGTGGGCAGCCTTGTCTAGTCCCTGATTTGAGTGGGATTGCTTCTAGCTTCTAACCATTTACTTTTATTTTGGCTACTGGTTTGCTGTAGATTGCTTTTATCATGTTTAGGTATGGGCCTTGAATTCCTAATCCGTCCAAGACTTTTATCATGAATGGGTGTTGGATTTTGTCAAATGCTTTTTCCACATCTAAGGAGATGATCATGTGGTTTTTGTCTTTGAGTTTGTTTATATAGTGGATTACGTTGATGGACTTCCATATATTAAACCATCCCTGCATCCCTGGAATGAAATCTACTTAGTCAGGATGGATGATTGTTTTGATGTGTTCTTGGATTTGGTTAGCAAGAACTTTATTGAGGATTTTTGCAAAGAAATTCATAAGGAAAATTGGTCTGAAGTTCTCTGTCTTTGCTGGGTCTTTTTGTGGTTTAGGTATTAGAGTAATTGTGGCTTCATAGAATGAGTTGGGTAGAGTACCTTCCGCTTCTATTTTGTGGAATAGTTTGTGAAGAACTGGGATTAGATCTTCTTTGAAGGTCTGATAGAACTCTGCACTAAACCCATCTGGTCCTGGGCTTTTTTTTTTTTTTTTTTTTTTTTGGTTGGGAGACTATTAATGACTGCTTCTATTTCTTTAGGCGATATAGGACTGTTTAGATCATTAACCTGATCCTGATTTAACTTTGGTACCTGGTATCTTTCTAGAAACTTGTTCATTTCATCCAGGTTCTCCAGTTTTGTTGAGTATAGCCTTTTGTAGAAGGATCTAATGGTGTTTTGGATTTCTTCAGGACCTGTTGTTATGTCTCCCATTTCATTTCTGATTTTGTTAATTAGTATACTGTCTCTGTGCCCTCTAGTGAGTCTGGCTAAGGTTTTATCTATCTTGTTGATTTTCATCTGCATATTTTCAACCACACCCCTATGCATTCTCCAAAACTAGGATCATGTTTAGCAATTGATACATAACAAGTGTTTAAAATTTATCGGTTATTAGTATTACTATAAAGTTCACTTATTCATAAAGATCCATTTGATTTACCAAACACAAACATATTAACATCATTGCATGCTTTGAAACAGACTCCATATTTCTTTATATTCTGACTCTGTTATCAGTGTAATCATTAATAATAGTGTTCATTACCAGTGATAGAAATCATTTAAGTAATTTGTTCTTGAGTGGTAGGTGGCACACAGTATTCTTTGCATCATTCTAAGTCTCTTGACTTTATGATGGGCCATACTCTCTAGTCATAATTATTAGTGGTAGTATATGGTAGAAATTTTGAATTAATTACCTTACTTTTTCAGCTTACAGGCTTGTTACTTGGCTGAGCAGTGAACTTTGGTTGCTATTCATAAACCACTGGCAAAAACAGGATATAACATCACTTCCTTGGGTTTCAAACAAAAATCCCCTAAAAGTGCAACTTGTAAAATTTAAATGAATATGTACACAGATGCCTAAAACTCATTAGTATTTAGCTGTTAATGAAGAAAGACATAAACTTTAGAAATTGTTAGGCAGTAAATTCACCTGGAAGCTATGACATTCTGAATCTCAATCGCATACTATCCTATTTAGTCAAAGGACTCCGTTCAAGT
This sequence comes from Mus musculus, assembly GCF_000001635.26. Classification (NCBI taxonomy): domain Eukaryota; kingdom Metazoa; phylum Chordata; class Mammalia; order Rodentia; family Muridae; genus Mus; species Mus musculus. The sequence continues at coordinate 107,218,006 of NC_000086.7, forward strand.
TGAGAGTTTGACTCTTTGAGTAAGTGAACAAGGAGAGAAAAGCATTTTTCCACTACAACTATCAAAGCTAAAGACATGCAAGTTGGCCTGAAGATAACTAAGACAAATACATCACATATTCTTTGGCATCTGTCACCTTTCCAAATGATCCTCTTTTCTTTTCATCCATTTATAGAGCTGCATTTCCCCTTAGTCATTTAATTAAAATACTTGCTTAAATGATTACACCAAGTACTGTATGGTTTTGCATAGACTGGCTACATATTGTAAATGAAGATGGATAGTCTCCAAAGACTCTGTGAAAATGTGAAAAGATGTTTGTGGAATAAGTGACAGTTATGCATTCATATAGGTCATACTTTTTCCTATTTTGTAGAATATTTTAGTGTTATTATTAGGATAATATAGTATATATGTTGTATTACTGTTTTTTTTACATTGTACTCACTTTATTAATCTCACAAAATGAAGTGAATATATGCAAAATGTTACCTAGTAAGCTACAAAAAGTTATGGACCAACTTCAATTTATGTTAAGACATATAAGCTCCCAAACACAAAAGCTAGTACAAAAGAACTACAGGCACTCTCTGCAAAGCAGTGTGTTTAACTTATTTCATTTTTTTTTCTTGATGTGAAAATACTCTCTATAGCACTCATCACCACCTGCATTTATAGTGCACTTCCTTAAGCGCAGCCAGGGTACTCCACTAAACAACATTCAGTCTTGGCAAGCAGCACAAATGTAGAAACAATCATCTCTTTAATTGTAAAATTAGCAAGAGATTGAGCACTCAGAGAGATCTGATTGCCATTTGAGAAGCTGTAATGCTTCAAACTCTGTTTCCCAGAGGTTCAAGCCTTCAATTAGAGAACTCTGAGCAATCAACCAACTGAGCTCTCTGAGAGAATATGAGAGGTCAGGCCAGAATATGAAACCCAGTAAGTGCCTTAAATATTAGTTTTAAATTCTTGCAATTTCAAGTATAGTATCTCAAAGGGAAATTTTATGTCTCGGTAATAAAGAAAAACCAAGTAAATTCCATGATAATGGACTTTCTGTAAATTCCTGAAAATTGGGTTGTAGAAATCCAAGAAAAATTATCTAAATGGTTACAGTTACCATGAGAGAAAATCTATTTTCCCCAGTGAATTGTTATGAGACTGGAAATAAATTTTAAGAAAGTAAAAATCAAGGTCTCTTTTTTGTCTAAGCTTATCCTCCTTCCTGCCAAATCCAAAGCACAACCCAGAAAAAAAAAAGGCATTTGTTTCAGCTCTGCTTTCACCTGGCTGCCAACATCTCAAGTTCTTGGCAAGGCACTCTCTCATTTACTAGAATGTAGCATTTTCTTTAGGATGATATTTTATTCATAGTTTGAGAATTCCATACAATGCATTTTCACTATATTCACCCCATTATTTCTCCCAAAACCATCCTCTTAGAACTCTGGTTCCTTTTTCAACCTATCTTAATTCATGTCATTTTTAAAAAGGAAGAAAACAACTAATCCACCAAGTCCAATTTGTGCTGCCCATACTCATGTGTGTGAGACTATCCACTGGAGGGTGATTACTGATCTATGAGGGTTCACAGCCTTCAATAACAAATGAGATTTAGGAAGCTACTCCTTTGTCTTTGCTAGGGCCAGTTGTAGAGAAACCATGTAAACAAAACTTTTCATGGATGTTCAGCGTTTTTCTTTCTTTCCATCTCATCAATAAGATAAGAGGGTGCCCTTGTTCTGACCTCATTTCCATCCTTTCCTCAAAAATTCTAATGATTAAAAATAAAGTTTGCATACAAATGAGACCTTTTATTTTCATATACTGAAAAACCCTATATTTAGCATGTTATACTCTTGTGCCTCATTAGATCATATAAATCTTCTGCCTTTTTACATGTATATGCAAGTAATCTTGTGCTACATTTGAAATAGTATCAAGATTTTAAAGAAATTGTAGCACTTGGGAGTTCGAAACAGATGGATTTCTGTGAGTTCAAAGTCAGATTAGTCTATATATAGAGTCCCTGACCAATTAGGGCTGTGCAGTAAGACTCTGTTTCAAGCAAGAAAAGTTCTTTGTAAAAGATTTATTTAATATATATATTGCATGTACATACGTCTATGTGTACTTGATATCCAAGGAAATCTTAAGAAGGAATGGATCCCCTGGAATTAGAATTATGAACAGCTATGAGTCACCTTTATAGTGTTGAAAACTCAAGTGGATCCTGTGTAAGAACAGTAAGTGTTCTTAACCACTGAGCAATCTCTCCAGCCCTCTCCTCAAATATTAAAAAAAAAAGCATAGAAGTGTGTGTTTGTGTATGTGTGTATACATGCCATTAAATGTCACACAGACAGAAAATTTTCCATGGGGGATAAAAAGAGCAAAGTGAGTAACTGAATTCCTTTGTTTCAGAACTTTGTATTAACTCGGAAAAGAACAGTTCTAAAACTGCTAACCAACAACATCCAAAATCTGTTTTTGAGAGCCAAGGTTTTTCTTACAGTTTTATTGTGAAGATATGCTGCTACATTAAGAGAAGCCCTCTGTTACTATTGCTACCTCGTCCGGCTTCTCCAGCTTAAGGATGTATTTTCTCTGTTTTCCTAATTAGTAATGATCATCATGATATTTAACATACACAGTATGGGTTAAGATACAACAGGTTTTTTTAAAAGTATTTTTATAATAATCACAATCTGTATTATCACCATTGATAAACAGGTTAAAATATTTATTGTGTGAATGGTATAGTACTGAATATTTTCTAATCATATTCACATCTGCAACATAAATACTCACAACTATTCTATGTGGTAAGTGAAACAGGACCTGCCATCTCTGTTTAACAGATTAGAAAAAAAAATGGTCCAGATACCATAGGTATACCAAGTTCAAATGCATAGATTTTACAGTGTAAATGAGACTTGCTTTACAATTTATTATATGTATTATTTATAGATTTTGTATCTTCTGCTCTTTATAAATCAATTGAAAGAGGCACAAAAATTTTATTTTACTTTCAAATTAATGGTTGCTGCTTAGCTACAGAGAGAAGGTGTTGAGTTAGAGGTATAGGTGGGCCTTTCATGCCACCAAAGAGTGTAAATTCTGAAGTGGAACAGAGGGCCTGTGAGGACTTACAAGGGTGGATAAAAGGAGTAGTTCACAGCTGTGGGAGAAATGCAAGGTTATGCATGAACCTTGGAATTTCGCAGCTCTAGGGCCAAATCTGCAGAAGCTGGGGCTCAGGCTGGGTGATTAGAGTGGAGCATGGGGAATGTGTGCCCTGGGCTCCATGAGCTACTGGAAAATATCATCCCCAGGTATGAAGCCCTTCCAAAGCAAACTGACTCAGAGGCTGCAGCTGGAATGAAATCCACAAATCCTTAGTAGATTTCAGAAATTTGTGTAGTTTCAAGTAACCTCAGAGATAATTTGCCTACAACATCTTCTTTCCTTTTCATGGAGGAAGAAGCAGGCCTGAGTTACATACAGAGTTCCAGGGTGAGCTGGGAGAAGAGTCCAGCCTAGAACTCCTTGTCTACATACAGTTCTTTTCACTTTATCTTGATTCAAAGACTGCAATAGATTTGTAACAAGCAAACAGCAGTCTGTGCTGAGAGACTTTTCAGTTAAATAAAAACTCCATTAGGAAATAGAATGTGATTTCATTTCATATGCTACTTAAAAATATGCTTTCCAGCTGCCCAGAGAGCTTGAAAAGTAAATAATTTAGGTGTTCCTGTGTGCAGAGGGGATTTATTCATGGACAGAGTACAAATATCTCTGAAGAGGACAAGAGTGCTTTCCATAACAAGGAAACCAGCAATGCACAGCTGCAGGATAACAGAAGAGTTACAAAACATGTTTGGAATCTCACAGCTTTAGAGCCAAATTTGCAAAATCTGTGTCCCATACTGAGAACACTGATCTGAGTATGGGAAATATGTACCTCTGTACATCTACAGCTCCAAGATGGAGAGGGCTTCAGCCTTGGGTAAGGAATAACTTCTAATAGTAAACACCTGCTTTCTGCAGTGTTTGATGGTGAGTTAGGCCATGAAATATGTGTGTTTTCTTATAAATTAATGCAAAGCAGAAAGAATAATGCTGAAACTATGGGTAGCAATAAGTACAGACGATTTATAACTCATCAAGGAAACCTCTCAACATTCTATTACTACTGCAGTGAATCCTTCTTCTCATCACTACTTTGACACTTTGAGGCATCATTCACTCTTTCATTTACTTTGTTTGTCCTCCAACTTAAATCTATTCTCTCCTAACTGTCCCTTCTGTCCTTACTAGTGACTTCTCAGATTATAGTTACTAAATCTACATTGAAATTTCTATTCCATTGAAGCTGTTCAAACTCATTATATAATTAGGATCTATAGCAAAACCATTTTATACCCATTATATTTGGGGTATTTATTAATATTCTTTTAAGTTATTATTTATATTCATTTTATCTCAGAATCTTAAAATGATATTAAATAGTGCTAAATAACTAAAAAGAATATCTAATTAAGTTAGGAGGTGAAAAGTAGTTTCTAGAAAGTTACCATAGTAAACATCGTACATTGTGAAGGCTCTATTGTATGCACTCAACTCTTTCATAGAGCAGAAGATAAGCTCCAGAAAAATATGCATGAACAATCAAATCTGTGTTATAATAAATTATTTCTAAAGCATTCTATCTGTGCAAGACACTTTTCAGATAATCTTCACAGAAAAACAAAAATTTAACTGGTTAAAATTACCTAGCAAACACAGAAGTGGATGCTCACAGTCAGCTATTGGATGGATCACAGGGCCCCCAATGGAGGAGCTAGAGAAAGTACCCAAGGAGCTAAACGGATCTGCAACCCTATAGGTGGAACAACATTATGAACTAACCAGTACCCCTGAGCTCTTGACTCTAGCTGCATATGTATCAAAAGATGGCCTAGTCGGCCATCACTGGAAAGAGAGGCCCATTGGACTTGCAAACTTTATATGCCCCAGTACAGGGGAATGCCAGGGCCAAAAAGTGGGAGTGGATGGGTAGGGGAGTGTGGGGGGGGGAGGGTATGGGGGACTTTTGGGATAACATTGGAAATGTAAATGAGGAAAATACCTAATAAAAATATAAAGAAATAAATAAATAAAAATAAAAAAGTTACTTAAAACAGAATTTAATTTTTTTCTGAAATTTCATCTGTGTTAGAAGCACACAAGCACGTTAGAAATGATTGAATTCTTTATTAAGAAACATTTGTTGGATATAACAATAAGAATCAGAGTCACTTGTACTTGAATTACGATAATTTTCTTTGCTCTGCCTTCTGCATCTCTCTTATGGAAACTTTGTTTCTGAGCTTTTTGGGGGCAGGTGTGAACACAAAGGAAGACCTTTCTTCCTTTAAAGACAGGGCTCCGCCCTGAGAAAGTCAAGGCATAAGCTTATCTCATGCCATCACACAGATGTAAATTGCATAAACTCTATACCCAGAAATTATGGTTGCAAGAATGAAAGTGTATATTTACTCAAATTCATTTAATAAGGCTAAGATTTCACCTAGAAGTGACAGAGAATCCTAAATGCTGATGAATACCACATGTGTGTGCTCATAAGATAGAAGTTAAATGCTGGGAGAGTCTGTTCAAGAAAACCAGGAATTATACTGTACTTCTCCCACTAGTAGAAAAGAGATTTATTCCAAAACAAACATGTTGTCATCTCTACCTTTGTAAGATGACATAAGGCTATGATTACTGAAAGCTGTAGATCATAAAGACAGCTTTAATGGGTCTAACATTTTTGGAATAGAGGTGTGATGGAATGTTTATTTTCAACTTGACAGGCTCTGTAATCAACTAGGAGATAAGCCTGTGAGGGCTTACCTTAGTTGAGGTGGGAAGACCCATCTTGAGGGTGCCACCATTCCATGAACATGTGCTCCAAACTAAAAAAGGTTGAAAATGAGCTTTCATTAATGGATCTCTGCTTCTTGACCAAGGATACAATGTGAGAACAATCTCATGTTCCTGCCACCAGTAACTTCTCCATTGCCATGATAGACTTTATTTTGGTATTATGAGCTAGAAGCCACCCTTCCCTCTTTAAATTGTTTTTTTATCAGGCATTTTCTTAGAACAAGAGGACAACTAGCTCATAAAAGAATGAAGACTTAAAATCTAAGAGTCCTGTCATAAAGTGAAGATTTTGGAAAGGATCAATTAAGGGACAACAAAATAGGAGATGCTTCAAAATTTCATAGGCAGAAAGAGGAAATGAGACAACTTTGAAAAGCTCTCTGATATTGCAGTGACTCTGGAGATTCAGAATATGTATGCCTATACTACTACTTACTTTCAAAGCTTCCCCAAGCCATACAGATCATGAAGTAAACAGTTAAATGTGTGAAGGGCCAAATGCCAACTAAATAATAAACTAATAACCTAGGAATTAAAAATAAGATCACATTCAACTCTGGCCGTCTGTAAGGCTACATATGCCCAAAATAGTTAATAAAGAGTCAAGATCTCTTATAAACAGCTATGAAGTAGTCATCTGAGCTACTAATCCCAGTAAGAAAGAACAGCAAAATAAAGCTTACCTAAATTGTTGACAGGTTTCCAAGCCACATGCTTACATAAAATGTGATAAAGAACAAAGTCCAGCTGACTCTGTGTATTTAATTATACCACTGATAATTAAGTGGTTTATGCTAAACAAGCGAGCCAAAATTGAAGAAATCTGATTCAATGATGTAATAGTACAGAGAACGATCTGAGATGGGACATCAGATACTGACAAGTCAGGAGAATCACTTTTCAGACACAGAAGTCAAGTTATTGAGCATAAATTGCTAACCAAACAAATAACATTAATAATTGCCAAAAATGGAGGATACTTAGTAGCAGTATTACTACAGAATATGACTTCTCTTGTTTTTAGAAGTACCAAAATCAAGACATATAGAGACATAATAAAACATAACCCATACACAGGAAATGTGACTCATTCTCAGGAAATGAAGCAAACTTTAAAGAAATCTGAGAGGCTAGAGAAATGAAATGGCTGAGTGGTGAAGAACAAGTACTGTGCTTGCAGAAGACCTGAGTTTGTTTCCCAGCAGCCATGTCAGGCAGCTCACAACCGCCAGTAACTGTAGCTCCAGCAGATCTGAAACCCTCAATTGGCCTGCATGAGAACACTTTTACACATATATTCACATATACACACAGGCACATACATATAGATACGTGCATAGACACACACATATAAAAATAAAGTCTTCAAAAGCAGACATTTGGCAAAACCGAGATTTCGGACTTTGTAGACAAAGGTATTACAGCACCTATTTTATGTATTTACAAATAGTAAAAACTGCTCACAGTAAACCAATTAAGTATATATGGAATAAAAATTCTCAAATGAAAACTAAAACAACTAAAGTATGGCATTTATTAGAGGAGAACAAGAATACATTTGCTTTCAAATTAATATGGAAGGGAACTGGAAAGGAGGATATCATTTGAAATCTAAATGAATAAAACGATTAGTACAAGAAAATCTAAAACAAAATAACAAAATTAAAGACAGACGAATACTGGCTATGATGTATAATGAACAGAAACAAAATGTATGAGAAAATAAGTAAAGTCTTGGGTAAAAGTGTGAGACATGTAGTAGGGATACTAGGAATACAGGAAACAGACAGGGAGTTAGGAAAAAAATAAAGAAAGAATATCTATGGATTTTATAAATTTTTAAAATAATTGTCTAATTTAATAAATACAATGAGTATCAAATGGAACAAGTAGAAAGAACTCTACCAAAGAGTCATATCATAGTAAGAATGTTAAGAGCTCAAATAGAGAAAATACTGAAAGTAGCAAGAGGATGCAGATACAGCCAAAATCTGATGAACAATGGAAATCACAAGAAGTGAGATGAATTATTCAAAATGTGTAAAAACATGTATAAACTAAGAGTAAGTTATATTCCACAATAAAAACCTTCAAAAATAGACTTAAGGCATTTTAAGAAAAACTGAAACAGATTTACTTGCTAGAAGACATGGTTAAAATGAAGTTTCAAAGATATTTTAATTTGCATTTTCTTAATTGCTAATGATGATGAACACTTTTTGAGTATTTCTTGGCCTTTTTATTTCTTCTATTGATAACCCTTGTATAGATCTTGTCTTAGTTAGGGTTTTAACTGCTGCAATGAAACACCATGACTGAAAAGTGAATTGGGGAGGAGAGGGTTTATTCAGCTTACATTTCCATATTTCTGTTCAACATCAAAGGAAGTCAGGACAGGAACTCAAACATGGCAGAAACCTGGAGACCGGAGCTGATGGCGAGGCTTTGGGGGGGTGCTACTTACTGACTTGCTCCTCATGGTTTACTTAGACTGCTGTAAGAATAGAATAGAATAGAATAGAATAGAATAGAATAGAATAGAATCCAGGACCACCATCCCAGCAGTATCTCCATCCACGATGGACTTGGCCCTCCCCCATAAGTCACTAATTAAGAAAATGTTTTACAGAAAAATGGAGGCTTTCCTCCTCTCTGATGACTTTAGTTTCTGTCTAGCTGACATAAATCTGTCCAGCACAGATCCCTTGCTTATTTTTAATTGGGTCATATGTTGCTTTAACGTTTTGTTTTGTGAGTTCTTTGTATATTCTGCATATTAACTCTCAGTCACATGTATATCTGACAAATATTCTCTCCCATTCTGTGGGACTTCTCTTCATTCATTTAACTGTTTCCTTAGTTTTGTACAGAAGCTTTTAGTTTTGCAAAGTCCCAGTTATCAACTGTTGGCCATGATTCCTTGGCAAATGAAGTCCTACTCAGAAAGTTCTTTCCCACTCTTTTATCTTGTAGGTTTACTTTGATGTTTATGTCTAAGTTTACTTCTAGAAATTTTAGTATTTTAGTTCTTAAATTGAGGTATTAAATACACTTGTTTCTAATTTTTGTTTAGGGTGATAAATATGTCTTTAATTTCATTCTTCTTCCTGTGAACATCTAATTTTCTCAGCATCATCTAACAAGGCCTTAACATGAACTGTAAAAGAGTCAATAGATCTAAGTTGTCATTTCTCAAAAGAAAACAATCACATAGTTCACAGACATGAAAATTGCTCAATGGTGCTAATCATTAAGGAAAGGCAAATCAAATTCACAACCGCATAATACTGTGAACACTACATATTAACAAGAAGACTACAATAAGATTACTGGTTCTGGGTTTCCTTACTCAGGATGATCATTTCTAGTTTCATCCATTTCCTTGAAACTTCTAGGATACCATTTTTTAACAGCTGAGTAATACTTGCTTATGTAAATAACCACATTTTCTTCTTTATCCATTGTTTGGTTGAATGACATACATCTAGGTTGCTTCCGGCTTCTAGCTATTATTAATAAAGCTGCAATAAACATGGTTGAGTGAATATCCTTTTGGCAACATAGAGTATCCTTTGGGTATATACCTAGGAGTGAGTGGTATAGCTAGATCTTGAGGTTGATTGAGTCTCAATTTTCTGAGGAATAGCCATATTGATTTCCATAGAGGCTGAACAAGTGTGTACCACATCAGCAATGGAAGAGCGTTCCCCTTGTTCTGTATCCTTGCCAGCATGAGCTGTGTTTTTTAATTAAGCTGTTCTTATGGGTATAAGATGAAATCTCGAGTTATTTTGATTTGCATTTTCCTGATTGCTAAGGATGGTAAACATTTCTTTAATTGTTTCTCAGTCATTTGATATTACTCTGTTAAGAATTCTCTGCTTACTTATCAGTGAGTACATATCATCTGAGTTCTTTTGTGATTGTGTTACCTCACTCAGGATGATACCCTCAAGGTCCATCCATTTGCCTAGGAATTTCATAAATTCATTCTTTTTAATAGCTGAGTAGTACTCCATTGTGTAAATGTACCACATTTTCTGTATCCATTCCTCTGTTGAGGGGCATCTGGGTTCTTTTCAGCTTCTGGCTATTATAAATAAGGCTGCAATGAACATAGTGGAGCATATGTACTTATTACCAGTTGGAACATCTTCTGGATATATACCCAGGAGGGGTATTGTGGGGTCCTCCAGTAGTACTATGTCCAATTTTCTGAGGAACCACCATACTGATTTCCAGAGTGGTTGTACAAGCTTGCAATCCCACCAACAATGGAGGAATGTTCCTCTTTCTCCACATCCTCGCCAGCATCTGCTGGCACCTGAATTTTTGATCTTAGCCATTCTGACTGGTGTGAGGTAGAATCTCAAGGTTGTTTTGATTTGCATTTCCCTGATGATTAAGGATGTTGAACATTTTTTCAGGTACTTCTCAGCCATTCGGTATTCCTCAGATGAGAATTCTTTGTTTAGCTCTGTACCCCATTTTTAATGGGGTTATTTGATTTTCTGGAGTCCACCTTCTTGAGTTCTTTAGCCCAGAAACTTAGAATACCCATGATACAAGTTGCAAAACATATGAAACTCAAGAAGAACGAAGGCTAAAGTGTGGTTACTTTGCCCCTTCTTAGAATTGGGAACAAAACACCCATGGAAGGAGTTATAGAGAGAAAGTTTGGAGCTGAGACGAAAGGATGGACCATCTAGAGACTACTGAGCCTGGGGATCCATCCCATAATCAGCCTCCAAACCCAGACACCATTACATATGCCAGCAAAATTTTGCTGAAAGGACCCTGATATAGCTGTCTCTTGTGAGGCTATGCCGGTGACTGGCAAACACAGAAGTGGATGCTCACAGTCAGCTATTGGATGGAACACAGAGCCCCCAATGAAGGAGCTAGAGAAAGTACCCAAGGAGCTGAAGGGGTCTGCAACCCTATTGGAGGAACAACAATATGAACTAACCAGTACCCCCAGAGCTTGTGTCTCTAGCTGCATATGTAGCAGAAGATGGCCTAGTCGGTCATCATTGGGAAAAGAGGCCCAAAGAGGCCCCTTGGTCTTGCAAACTTTATATGCCTCAGTGCAGGGGAGCACCAGGGCCAAGAAGTGGGAGTGGGTGGGTAGGGGAGTGGAGGGGGGAGGGTATGGGGGACTTTTGGAATAGCATTTGAAATGTAAAATAAGAAAATACCTAATTTTAAAAATATATTGTTTTAAAAAAAGTATTCTCTGTTTAGATTTGTAAGCAATTTAAAAATCAGATTATTTGGTTTAGTGATGTCTAGTTTCTAGAGTGTTGTGGAAAATACTAATAAATGAACCGGCCAACTCTCCGCAGTGCTGAACCATGCTTCCACACTCCTGCTGGGCTATCTCTCCAGTAACCCCCCCCCCCCCCCCCGCCAGAGTTCCTCTCTCTACTCTGCACCCCATGGTTAGCCATCACATCACAATACCCAGTACCCCGGTAAAATTCAAACTCTTTATGCTTTTAGTTAACCAACAGGATTTATGTATCAATAAAAATCACAATTTACAAGATACAAATACAATAATTTCAGAGCCCATTGATAATGATAAAAGCTTTATCCCAATATTTCTAAACTTGTGAAATCATAGCTACTTGTGGCTAGTAATTGTTAGCAGCCATGGTTCTTCTTCCCCTACTCTGAGATGTGCTGAGATGTGCTCTTGCTCTCTCTCTCTCTCTCTCTCTCTCTCTCTCTCTCTCACACACACACACACACACAAACTCTTAGCTCTGCCTCTCCTTGCACTAATGTATTTGGATAGGGAAAGTCCTACAATAATAGAGTTCTTTATATGTTTTGGATATTAGCCCTTTGTCTCATAAAGGGTTGGTGAAGAACTTTTCTCATTCTGAAAGCTAAGGTTTTGTTGTTGTTGTCTTCATTTTTGACAGTGTCCTTTGCCTTATAGAAACTTTTCAGTTTCATGAGGTCCCATTTATTAATTGCTGATCTTAGTGCCTGAGCTGTTGGTGTTCTGTTCAGGAAATTGTCTGCTGTGCCAATGAGCTTATGACTATTTCTCACTTTTTCTTCTATTAGAATCAATGTGTCTGGTTTTATGTTGAGGTCTCTGATCCATGTAAACTTGAATTATGTGCAGGGTGACAGATATGGATCAATTTGCATTATTCTACTTACTGGCATCCAGTTAGACCAACCATTTGTTGAAGATGCTGTCTTTTTTCCATTATACGGTTTTGGTTTCTTCATAAAAGATCAGGTGTCCATAGGTGTGTGGATTTACTTCCGGATCTTTGATTCAATTGCATTGATACCTGTCTAGCTTTGTGCTAATACCATTACTAGAGCTCAATAGTACAGCTTGAAATAAGGGATGATGTGTACTCATAAGTGGACATTAGCTGCTAAGTAATGTACAATTGGCCTACAATCCACAGACCCACATAGGCTAAATAACAAGGAGGGTTCAAGGAGGGGAGGTGCATGGATCTCCCTGGTAAGGGGAAATAGAACAGATTTGGTGGACTAGGGCAGGTGAGGATGGGAATAAGAGTGAATAGATGGGGAATGGGAGAGAAGAAGGGAGAAAGTATTGGGAGAGATAACTTGAATTTGGGGAAAAGGGGACATTTGAGGGGCATTGTGGAAATCTAGTGCAATGGAAATTCCATAAAATCTACAAGATTGAGCCCAGGGAATTCTCTTAGTACTGGGGAATATGGTTCTTAAACTGTCCATCTTCTACAACCAAGCAAGTCTCCTTGAAGTGAGAATGGGACATCAACCCAGACACAAAACCTTCAGCCTACAATCTGTACTGCCTAGAAGACATGCCAGGACTGTTCACAGTTATCTATTGGATGGAACACAGGCCCCTAATGAAGGAGCTAGAGAAAGTACCCAAGGAGTTAAAGGGGTCTGCAGCCCTATAGGAGGAACAACAATATGAACTAACCAGTATCCCACAGAGCTGTGTTTCTAGTTGCATATGTAGCAGAGGATGGCCTAGTCAGCCATCAATGGGAGGAGAGGCCCTTGATCTTGCGAAGATCATATGCCCCAGTATGGGGGAATGCCAGGGCCAGGAAGCAGGAGTGGGTAGGTTGGGGAGCAGGGCTGGGGGAGGGTATAGGAGGCTTTGGGAATAGCATTTGAAATGTAAATGAAGAGAATATCTAATACAAAAAAGACATGCCAGGACAATGGGGGTGCAGAACTTATAGGTGACTGGTCCAACTTGTAGCCCACACCCAACGAGGAGGCCATATACGAAACTGACTGGAAGGCAAGGAACCAGAGGTAGGACATACCAGGATAGAACCAAACAACAATGACCAAACAAAACTTAATGAAATGATACTTTATGATATTCTCCTATGTTCATAGATGGGTGCCTAGCTCAATTGTCTTTAGAGGGGTGTCATGCAATAACTGATGGAAGCAGATGCAGAGACCCACAGCCAAACACTAGGTGGAGCCAAAGGAACCCCACAGAAAGAGGAGTCAGAGGATTGAGGACACCACTAGAAAAGGGGGCAACTGAGTCAACTAAGAAGTTTTCACAGAGGCTTATAGAAACGAAGTGATAATCACAGACTGTGTATGGGTCTAAGCAAAGTTCTCTGCATATAACTTATGGTAGTGTGGCTTGGTGTTCTTGGGGGATTCTCAACAATTCGAATTCTAGGCGTGTCTCTGACTCTTTTGACTGAGCTTAGGACCCTTTTCCTCCTACTGAGTTGCCTCATCCAGTCTTAATATGAGGGTTTATGCCCAAACTTATTGTTAGGTCATGTTCTATGGATATCACTGATAGGCCTGCTGTTTGTTTTTCTTTTATTCTTCTTTTCAGAAGGGAAAACAGAAAGTGGAGGGTGAGACTGGGAGGAATGGAAGGAGAGGAAACTGCCATTGGAGGCTAATGCATGAAAGAAGAATAAAGTTTTTAAACTGATTACTGGTAAGGGTGTGGAGAAAAGGTTAATCTTTTGTGTTGGTGGTGTGATAATAAACTCATACAGCCATTATAAAAGCAGTAAAAAAATAAAACATTACTCAAATACTTAAAATAAGAAACCATATGATCAACCAATCCCCTAACTGGGTATATTAACCAAAGGAAATGACATTAATATTAAATTTCTTTTTTCATTAGCTATTTTCTTTATTTACATTTCAAATGTTATCCCCTTTCTTTGTTTCTCCTCTGAAAATCCCCTATCCCATTCCCCACTCTGTCTGCTCCCCAACCTACACACGCCTGCTTTCCTGTCCTGTCATTCTCCTAAACTGGGGCATTGAGCCTTCACAGGACCAATGGCCTCTCCTTTCATTGAAGTCTGACAAGGCCATCCTCTGCTACATATTTGTCTGGAGCCACAAGTGCCACCATGTGTACTATTTGGTTGGTGGTTTAGTCTCAGGGAGCTCTGGGGGGTGCTGGTTAGTTCATATTGTTGTTCCTACTATGGGATTGCAAACCCCTTCAGCTCCTTGGGTACTTTCTCTAGCTCCTACATTGGGTACCCTGTGCTCCATCCAATGGATGACTGTGATCGTCCACATCTGTATTTGTCAGGCTCTGGAAAAGCCTCTCAGAAAACAGTTATATCAGGCTCCTGTCAGCAAACACTTGTTGGCATCCACAATAGTGTCTGGGTTAGGTAACTGTATGTGGGATACATCCCCAGGTTGGGCAATCTCTGTATAGCCTTTCCTTCAGTTTCTGCTCCACACTTTGTCTCTGAATCTCTTCCTGCAATTATTTTGTTCCTCCTTTTAAGAAGCTGAAGTATCCATACTTATTTCTTCTTGAGCTTCATGTGGTCTGTGAATTGTATCTTGGGTATTCTGAGCTTCTGTGCTAATATCCACTTATCAGTGAGCGCATATCATGTGTGTTCTTTTGTGATTGGGTTATCTCACTCAGGAAGATATTTTCTACTTCCATTCATTTGCCTATGAATTTCATGAAGTCATTGTTTTTAATAGCTGAGTAGTACTCCATTGTGTAAATGTACTACATTTTCTGTATTCATTCCTCTGTTGAGGGACATCTGAGACTTTCTTGCTTCTGGCTATTATAAATAAGGCTGCTATGAACATAGTGGAGCATGTGTCCTTATATGTTTGAGCATCTTGCAACAATTTTTCCAATAGCTGTGATGAAATGGAAGCAATTTAGAGCTGTCCAACAACTGATTAATCATAAAAGAAAGAAATCCTGTCATGGTAACAATATAGTTGGATGTTGGGGAGGTTATTATATTACTTAGAATACAAACACAAAAATACAAGTACACTGTCCCATTATTACCCATAATCTAATAAAATTTATTACACAGAAGTTGAGAGAAGAATAGTGGTAGCCAGAAACTAAGGAAAACAAAGATTGAGCAGGACATTGAGCCCAAAAGAAATCCCACACACTTCATCAAATTGCCCTGCTACATCAGGCTGCAGCAGCAAAGGGCCATCCACTGTAAGGAGCTTTAAGTACCTCCTGCCATTAACCAGTTCACCCAGGCCCTGGACAGGGAAACAGCAACCTACTAGATGCTTAAGCTTGCCCACAAGAACAGGAAGAGACAAAACAATAGATTTAAGCAAACAAAGGCTAGTGGCCAGTGCTGAGAAGAAAGCTGCTGTAAAGGGGACATACCAACTAAGAGGCCACCTGTCCTACTAGCAGAGGTCAATCAGCTACCACCTTGGTGGGGAACGAGAAGTGTCAGTTGGTGGTTTGCCCATGACATAGACCTCATCAAGCTGCAGGTTTTCCTGCCTGCCCTGTGTTGAAAGATTGAGTCTCCCTACTGCATTGTCAAGGAAAAGGCCAGATTGGGGAGGCTGGTCCGCAGGAGTTATTGAATTAAAAAAAGGACTACAATATTATTAGCACAATTCCATTGATAACTTATGTGCTATACAAGTATAAGCAATTCCTATTCAATGTTCTACACAACTAAATTAAAACAATCAAAATTTAACAAAAAGAAATTAAAAGGATGCTATTGCTGAAGACTCTGTACACCTTGGTGGCAGGACACAAAGAAATGAGGTAAAAACAAAGTTGTAAGTTTCCACTGTTGGTTAGTCTGCATAGTTCCAGAAGGTGCTATGCATGCTGCTAGATGAAGGCTGCCATCATTAGCCCTACTCAGATGTGGCTCCTGTGTGACTACCAAGTGTTCAGGAAATATTGGCTAACTGATAAAACAGTGATAAGTATGTTACAGGGATGAACAACTGCTTTCTGATTGTATATGAGGTTGGCTCCACAGGAATAAATTCATGTCTGGTACTGTAAACCTTGTCAAAAGCTTGTAGCAAAGAAGAATCCTAGAGGAGAAACTACCACTGTCCTATTGTTAAATGGACACAATGGATCTGTCAAATCACCCACTTAAGCATTTACTTTTATATCCACAGATTAGTGATTTTTTAATGCAGTGGTTGGTGGTTACTATGAAGGCTCATAATTTCTTTTTTATTGGATATTTTCTTTATTTACATTTCAAATGTTATTCCCTTTCCAGGTCTCCCCTCCAGAAATCCCCTATCCTTTCCCCCCTCCACAGCACTCCTAAGAGACCAGCTCTCTCCTGGTGGTATTTGGGTTTATTGGCTCATAATTTAAGATAGAATAATGACTGTTGCCTCCTCAGGCTATAGGACATCTATAACACTCTACCTCATCCCCAGATAAACTACTGAGGAATGGAAAACAAAAATTTAAGATCTGAAGGAAGTAGAGTGTTAATGGAAAATTGTGTTTAGGATATAATATGGCCACTCCACTCTGGAACTCTCATCAACTGTGATAAACAGCAAAAACCTCACAAAAGATTGAGTATGTGAGCATACTCTCTTGTGTAAGGTGTTCAAGAGGAAGCTAATAGTTTCTTGAGGAAGGAACTCAAAAGGCCTCACCACTTCCTATTGATGCTGTTAGAGAAGAAAGGGACATCTGGTTCAGTGCATATAGTTGTTGTCTTATGTTGTTCATGTTCTCTTAGAACCTTTCATCAATGCTCCTGTGAGCAATCCTAATTATTCAAGTTTGAAAATTTTTAAATGTTTCAGGGACTACATCAAGAACATGAAAATATAGTCAAATATTTACAAATTATATTATTAAACTATATTTTATTTAGAATATAATTTCGCAAAAATAATATAAATGAAAAATTGGCCATTGTATATTAATTAGCATTTTTTTCTAAAGAAAATAAACAAATAGTCATTAAGTACAGGGAAAAATGCTCAACTTTCTTAGTCAATGAAAATGTAAATCAAGACAACAAGGCCTTTTTTTCTTCTCTAGGATGACTAGAATCCAAAGTACAAAGAATGGCATATGTTAACAACAATGGAGTAATTGGAGCCATTATTACTACCATTCTTCATTAAGAGCAAATATAAAGTTTAGCACAAAAGATCCAGCAATACTCTCTTCATGTAAACACACACAGAAAAATGAATACTTATATCCATATAAAATTTGTGCATAAGTAATCATGATAACTTTATTCATAATGGTTCAAATGTTTTAATAACACAAATGTCTCCGTGTTGCTGAATAAAATTTAAAATGTGGTATATTCTCACAATGAGACATTATTTAGCAACAAGAATATTGAAAAGCAGATACTACAGAAGATGGCCTAGTCGGCCATCACTGCAAAGAGAGGCCCATTGGACTTGCAAACTTTATATGCCCCAGTACAGGGGAACCCCAGGGCCAAAAAGGGGGAGTGGGTGGGTAGGGGATTGGGGGGGTGGGTATGGGGGACTTTTGGGATAGCATTGAAAATGTAAACGAGGAAAATACCTAATAAAAAATAAATTAAAAAAAAAAAGAAAAAAGAAAAAGAAAAGCAGATACTAAAGCATAGATGGAACTTGAAGGCATAACATGAAGTATTATAATTTTTAAGGACTTATATAATATGATCCCTGGTTTTTGCTATTATTTTCAACTTGACAATGATCTAGAGTTATCTGAGGACAGGAATTATAATTGAGAATATAGCTCCATAAAATTGCCTAGTAGGTAAATCCGTGGGAGCATTTTCTTAGTTAATGATGGGTATAGGAGGGCCCAGCTCATTCTGGGTGTGACAATTCCTGGGCAAGTAGTCCATAGCAGGCTGAGCAAGCTATGGGAAGCAAGCCAGTAAGCAGCATTACTCCATAGTCTAAAGTTCAGTCTCTCTTTTCAGGTTCCGGTCTTGAACTTGTGTTGTGACTTCCTTCAGTGATAGACTGTGATGTAGAAGTGTAAGCAAAATAAACTCTTTCCTCCCCAAATTGCCTTTGATCATGGTGTCTGGTCTCAGAAATACAAACCATGACTAAAACAGTATAATTCCATTTATATGGAGTATTTGAGATAAAGAAATCCATTAATGGTTTATTAGTGTTCTTGCTACTGTAAGGTGCTGTGCTACAAGAGGGGAAAAAAAAAAAGAAATCATCAACCTCAGCGATCTATGAACCCTGTGAGCTACAATAGTGATGGGCCTGACAAGATAGGCCTACTGATGCAGTACTGGCATGATTGTTACAGGTGTAACTTTCTGAGTAGGTTAAAAGACTGTTCCTTGAGATTGAACTCAGAAGGGGTGCTGTTATCAGAACCAAGGTCCTGTGGTTAGATATGTCATAGGTTGCAGGGAAAAGCCTACTGTTTTATTCTCCTAAATGGAAATGAGTGTTCCCTTATGACTTATCAGTGCATCTCTCAACACTCGTCAGAGAAGCTTCCTCTTGTGGTTGATGGCAATCAACTCAGAGATCTACAGCTAATCAAAATACAGAGAATAAGATACTGCACAGTAGTTTTTTTTTCTTTTTTTTTATTAGGTATTTTCCTCATTTGCATTATCAATGCTATCCCAAAGGTCCCCTATACACACCCCCACAATCCCCTACCCACCCACTCCCCCTTTTTGGCCCTGGCGTTCCCCTGTACTGGGGCATATAAAGTTTTCAAGTCCAATGGGCCTCTCTTTGCAGTGATGGCCGGCTAGGCCATCTTTTGATACATATGCAGCTAAAGACAAGAGCTCCCGGGTACTGGTTAGTTCATATTGTTATTCCATCTATAGGGTTGCAGACCCCTTCAGCTCCTTGGATACTTTCTCTAGCTCCTCTATTGGGGGCCCTGTGATCCATCCAATAGCTGACTGTGAGCATCCACTTCTACTGGTTAGTTCATATTGTTGTTCCACCTATAGGGTTGCAGTTCCCTATAGCTCCCTGGGTAATTTCTCTAGCTCCTCCATTAGGGGCCGTGTGACCCATCCAATAGCTGACTGTGATCATCCACTTCTGTGTTTGCTAGGCCCCGGCATAGTCTCACAAGAGAGAGCTATAACTGGGTCCTTTCAGCGAAATCTTGCTAGTGTATGCAATGGTGTCAGCATTTGGAAGCTGATTATGGGATGGATCCCTGCATATGGCAGTCACTAGATGGTCCATCCTTTCGTCACAGCTCCAAATTTTGTCTCTGTAACTCCTTCTATGGGTGTTTTGTTCCCATTTCTAAGAAAGGGTAAAGTGTTCACACGTTGGTCTTCGTTCTTCTTGAATTTCATGTGTTTGGCAAGTTGTATCTTATATCTTGGGTATCCTAAGTTTCTGGGCTATTATCCACTTATCAGTGAGTACATATTGTGCGAGTTCCTTTGTGATTGGGTTACTTCACTCAGGATGATACCCTCCAGGTCCATCCATTTGCCTAGGAATTTCATAAATTCATTTTTTTAATAGCTGAGTAGTATTCCATTGTATAAATGTACCACATTTTCTCTATCCATTCCTCTGTTGAGGGGCATCTGGGTTCTTTCCAGCTTCTGGCTATTATAAACAAGGCTGCTATGAACATAGTGGAGCATGTGTTCTTCTTACCGGTTGGGACATCTTCTGGATATATGCCCAGGAGAGTTATTGCGGGATCCTCCGGTAGTACTATGTCCAATTTTCTGAGGAACCGCCAGACTGATTTCCAGAGTGGTTGTACAAGCTTGCAATCCCACCAACAATGCACAGTAGTTTTTATTTTCATTTCCCTGATGACTACGGACTTTGAACATTTCTTTAACTGCCTTTCTACCATTCAAGATTCCTCTGTTGAGAATTCTGTTTAGTTCTGTACTCCAGTTTTTAATTAGATTATTTGGGTTGTTGATGTCTAACTTCTTCAGTTCTCTGTAAATTTTGGATATTAGCACTCTGTTAGATGTAGGGCTGGTGAATATCATTTCCCAATCTGTAGGCTGCTGTTTTGCCCTACTGACAGTGTCTTTTGCCCTATAGAAATTTTAATGGAGTCCCATTTATCAATTGTTGATCTTAGAGCCTGAGCCATTGGTGTTCTGTTCAGAAAGATGTCTCTGTACCAATAAGTTCAAGGCTATTCCCCACTTCCTATTCTGTTTGATTTAGTATATCTGGTTTTATGTTGGGGACACTGATTCTCTTGGACTGGAGTTTTGTTCAAGGTAATAAATGTAAATATATTTGAATTTTCATGCATGCATATATCCAGTTAGACCAGCACCATTATCAGGAAAAAAATGCAAACCCAGACAACTCTGAGATTCCATCTTATACTAGTCAGAATGGCCAGGCTCAGAAATGCCAGTTATAACCGATGCTGTTGAGGATGTGGAGGAAGAAGAACACCCCTCCATTGCTGATTGGAGTGCAAACATGTACAGCCACTGTGGAAATCAACTTAATAGCTTCTTAGAAAACTGGAAATAGTTATACATCAATACCCAACTATGCGACTCCTGAGCATATACCCAAAAGATGCTCCAACATCCCACAAAAACACTTGCTCAAATATGTTCATAACAACTTTATTCTTAATATCCAGAAACTGGAAATAACTGAGATGTCTCTCAACTGATGAATGGATACAGAAAATGTGGTACATCTATACAATGGAATACTGTTGTGTCTGGCTAGCAGATCACAGGTTTGGGTTCTAGCCTGGAAAGGTATTTTGGAAACCTGGAAGAGAAGAGGGGCTGGGCTGCGTGAGATAAGGAAGGAACCAAGACAAAGGTCTCTGCTCAAGGTTCAATTTTTACTATTCTGGCACTCCGTTATAAAGGAAGGGGGAGGGACCCGATTCCCACCAATTAACCTTGGGATCCAATAGCAGGGTGACCACATGTACGGCTCTGAACAGCAAAGCGGCAGGTTCCAGCAGTGGGCATGGCAGAATGATTGAGCTGGCAAGCTCCATCCAGGTGTAAACAGTGGAAACATTAAGGTTGGGAGAGGGGAGGCTACATCTCCTCCCTGTTATTAATAAAAATAAAAATAAAAAAGAAAAGGCTGGCCTGAGGCAAAAAAAAATTATCTATGCTCAATAGTTCTGCCTGAATTCTTAGGGCTAAAGAAAAAACCTGTCTCCGTGGGATTCCCTAACTTTTCTTATGGTAAACCGTATCTGGATAAGACTGTCCTTTCTATCCTAGTAAACAACTAACAGAAGAGCCCTGAGCTGTAGGCTCTGACTTTAATTAGTGCTGAATAGGTAACTTCCTAGTTGAATTTTAAGTAGGGCGTTGGATCCCTGGTGGAAGTTTGAACAAATTTGAAATGCACTCTATTAAGAATAACACTGAGTTGATATTCCTCCGCATTTTTGGATGACAGGCGGGAAACAGGGAGAAGGGGGTAACGACTGGCTCCATAGTACAAGGCCAATTGGCTTTTTTTTGGGGGAGTGGGAGGCTGTGAAGGGCTTGCCCTTCCAACAGTATGGTCTCCAACCCCTCTCCCCCCTATTAATTAAGTTTTAAAAGGCCACACTTAACTGAAGTGATCAAATGATTTTCTCATCCTTAGACGAGTGGGCTTTTAACCTTGGCTTGGGTGGACATTGACCCGATTCCTCCCATGGGTGCTGACACGACCCACACCTGTGGCTCTTGGTATCTTTTGGGGAGGGGAGGCAGAGACTTAGATATTTTTGGTTTTTAGCTGTAAATAGATACCAACCTCCGTCAAACCGGGTATATCACACAGGGAACTCAGAAATGATCAGGCTGGACCTCCCCCTGCAGTAATTCTCTGCACCAAGTGATACCCATACGGTATTTGTATGATCACGAACCAGTATGCACAATTCTGAGTACTGTGCAGCTCCTAAAGGAGAATTGTCAACCTCAGATTTAGCAAGGCCTAGACAAGAATTATGTCATTAGTAACACCACGATTTGTGGCTGAAATAGGAGCGGGAAGTCATCCTCCTCATCTCTGTTATTTCCATAGCCTGAGGAACTAAGGGGACCTTGCAATAACAGCAAGGGTGAAAAGCCAGAGGCCAGCTAAGGGACTAAGTCCATCTATCAGAATAAAAGCCAGTCTCTTTTATCATTTGAAATATCTGCTTTTCTAGCCCTCTTGGTAAACCTAAATTTCAATTAGACCGAAGGCCACGTGCTGGAATGTCTTTGGAATGAAGATAGCAGTTGCCACCTATGTGCTCTTGGGGGCAGGGGATGCATGCCCGCTGGTCGGCTGGAGAATGTTGATTAACCTGCTTGAAAAACACATGATCTAGACAATGAGAAAGTAGGAAAGCAGATCTTCTTTTGGGGAAGTCCAGGTACTTTATTCAGTTGCAAATTGTAAAGCTAAGGCTAGCCTCCTGTGGGGGAGCTGGCTCAGAGAGTAGCAGGAAAACAGCTTTTCTGGGAGCTTCAGTTCCCAGCTGAATTTTAAGCAAAAGAGGAATTTTAGTCCTCAAGGTGATACTTATAAGGAGATTCAGAATCTGTGTTCATCTAACGAATTAATCTCTCTGGCAGCCACCGAGCTCTATCTTCATCTCGTGAAAAAACACAAACCGAGCCCCTTCCCCAGATTAGAACCGGATCTGGACCCTTCCATTCGTTAGTCAGCGGGCCCTTCCATTTTACCAATGTATAAGAATTAGAAGTAACTGGATGCCAGCAGCGATCCGCTGCAGACTGACCCTTAATATCAGTTTGCAAAAAATTTTGAACAAATAAGTAAAGGCAAGATGAGTCTTTGGTGACCTTGGGGGATATAACTGTCTATGCCTCTAATTTTTGATACTTTATCTTAAGATGACTTACAGTTAAAACGTTCTTCACAACTTTAGTGTTGTGGAAAAATTGCCCATACTGCAGTTTCCTGCCAGGCAGCAACTATAGCCAAACTGATTGTTTGAGGGTCTAATCTATGCACAAAGACAAACATAACTAGATAAATCTGTCACAGTTTTGTATGAAGTGATCTGTATGAGTGCTCTCATAAGGTGATTACTCTTGTAATAATCTTAATTATCAATATATGGGTGAGTAGAAAATCTTAAATTTGCAATCAAACTGAAAGCTGCAGTCAATGGAACAATGACAGTCTTAACCATAATTTTTAAGTTTCTTGTGTAACGTTAGGATAATATCTACAATCTTGGGAAAGCGAAACCCAAGTTTAAAACAATTTATCATCTTTAAAATCAATATGAATTGAACACGAGAACAGATTGGTGCATCAGACATTAGACAAGACACAAAAGGGGACACAGTACTACTTCTGCTATAAGGCCCAGAGAGAACAAAGCATGGCACTCCTGAAATTTCTCTCTGCTTTTTGGGACATTTTCCTCCCTCATGATGCAATCCGCTTGATTATTAATTTCCTTTTAATAAACCCTTTCTTTTCTCATGCCTAAAAATGTAGCTTCTGAGAGCCATGGCCTACCGCCTGTTACAGTTCCCAGCTCCTGTTAAGCTTCACTGCTGAACCTAAGTGAACCATCGCTCTGGTTTAACATTGTTTCAGCTTAGCCCATACAGATCTTCTCCGGTATGAATTTCCTTTATCCTTTAATTATTTTCTTCTTCTATGGAGCTCCAAACCAGCAGTGCCTCTTCCAAAAATCCTTTGCCATTTCTCAGTCCCGAGTTGGTTCTCCAAATGTTGTGTCTGGCCAGCAGATCACAGTTTTGGGTTCTAGCCTGGAAAGGCATTTTGGAAACCTGGAAGAGAAGAGGGGCTGGGCTGCGCGAGATAAGGAAGGAACCAAGACAAAGGTCTCTGCTCAAGGTTCAATTTTTACTATTCCGGCACTCCGTTATAAAAGAAGGGGGGGGGGGAACCCAATTCCTCAACAGAGAAATGGATACAGAAAATGTGGTACATTTACACAATGGAGTACCACTCAGCTATTAAAAAGAATGAATTTATGAAATTCCTAGGCAAATGGATGGACCTGGAGGGCATCATCCTGAGTGAGGTAACCCAATCACAAAGGAACTCACACAATATGTACTCACTGATATGTGGATACTAGCCCAAAACTTAGTATACCCAAGATATAAGATACAGTTTGCCAAATGCATGAAACTCTAAGAATGAAGATCAAAGTGTAGACACTGTGCCCCTTCTTAGAATTGGGAACAAAACACCCATGGAAGGAGTTACAGAGACAATGTTTGGAGCTGCGACAAAAGGATGGACCATCTAGAGATTGCCTTATCTAGGGATCCACCCCATAATCAGCTTCCAAATACTGACACCACTGCATACACTAGCAAGATTTTGCTGAAAGGACCCAGATATAGCTGTCTCTTGTGAGACTAGGCAGGGGCCTAGCAAACACATAAGTGGATGCTCACAGTCAGGTATTGGATGGATCACAGGGCCCCCAATGGAGGAGCTAGAGAAAGTATCCAAGGAGCTAAAGAGATCTGCAACCCTGTAGGTGAAACAACATTATGAACTAACCAGTACCCCAGAGCTCTTGACTCTAGCTACATATGTATCAAAAGATGGCCTAGTCGGCCATCACTGGAAAGAGAGGCCCATCAGACACACAAACTTTATATGCCCCAGTACAGGGGAACGCCAGGGCCAAAAAATGAGAATGGGTGGGTAGGGAAGTGGGGGGGAGGCGGAGGGTATGGGGAACTTTTGGGATAGCATTGGAAATGTCATTGAGGAAAATACGTAATAAATAAAAAATAAATAAATAAATAAATCTACAAAAAAACCAAGATATGATGAATTTTGCAGGCAAATGGATGGAACTTGAGAATATCATCCTGAGTGAGGTAACCCATTCTCAATAGGACATGCATGGTGTATACTTACTTAACCATTAGCCATAAAATACAGAATACCCATACTATACTCCACAGACCCAAAGAAGCTAAACAAGAAGGAAGACCCAAGTGATAATACTTGAATCTCACTTGGAAGGGGGGATAAAATAGTCATAGGAGGCAGATGGAGGGAGGGAAGTGAGTGGGAAAGGTGATGAAGATGGGAACAGAAGGAGTTAGGATCAGGTGTTGGGAGGAACAGGAGAGATGGCCAGATGGTCATGAGAATGAATGGAGATCTGCAACTGATAGGGGTGAGGAGTTGGGGAATCTCAAGGACATACCAGTGACCTGTGATAAGTAATGCTCCCAAGAGTCAATAGGTGTGATCATAGTTGTAACTCACAGCATTAGGGATATGGAACCTGAAAAGGCCACCTCTTATATCCAGGCAGGAATCCTAGTGGAACGATAGAAAAACCAACCCACCCACAAAACTTTTAACCCAAAATTTATTCTCTCTATAAGAAATGCAGGGACAGAGGATGGAGCAGAGACTGAGACAACCAATAACTGGCCCAACCTGACACCCATCCCATAGGCAAGCACCAGTCCCTGTCACTATTAATGATACTCTGTATACTTGCAGACAGGAGCATGTTGTCTTCTGAGAGGCTTCACTCAGCAGCTGACTCAGACAAATACAGCCAAACAGTGCCTGGAACTTGAGGACTCTTATGGAAGAATCGGGATAGAAACTCCACAGGAAGAACCAAAGAGTCAACTAACCTGGATGCTTGGGGCTCTCAGAGACTGAACCATCAACCAAACAACATACACGGGCCAGACTTAGGCCTCCTTGCACATATATAGCAGATGTGCAGTGTGGGGAGCGGGTGTGGCGGCAGTCCCAAAGGCGCCAGGGACTGTAGCTAAGTCATATGACTTTCACCTGACTTCCTCATATAAGACACAAACATCTTGAGTGCTGGGCAGGTGTACCAGGATACAGGTGAATCCAATTTGGTGGAGATTTGCCCCTGCTGCCCTGATTAGCTGAAGCCTCGTGACTGGCGAGGGGGTGTGGCCTGCGGTGCGTGGATGAGAGAGAGTATAAAAGGAGTGAGAGGCCCAGGGTTCGAGGGAGATAAAAACAAGGGAGATATAAAAACAAGGGAGATATAAACAGGGGAGATATAAACAAGGGAGATATAAACAAGGGAGATATATGGAGAAAGAAGAAACAGGACTGAATAAATGTGTGCAGAAGGATCCTGTAGCAGCGTCGTTCTTCCTGGCCTGTTGAGCGCGCGCAACAAGTGGTGCTGAAACCCGGGACGGGACGAGAAACCCGGGACAAGAAACATCTTCAGGCATAAGTGAAGACCCCCCTGCTACAGGGAGGATTCAGAACTGCATCACTGGGAAGGAGCGGTTAATAAAGTGTTCCCGTAAAACAGACTGTTGAGAAGGATCCGGCGTGGATTCAGAACTCTTCAGCTGGGGAACGGTACTGATGAAGAGAAAGAAGAAAGATGAAGACTGAATAAACTGCTGTTAGAAGGACTGGTGGTCGCGTCGTTCTTGCTGGTCGAGAGCGGGCGTGACAATTGGTGGCCCGTACGGGGAACCGACTCCCCCACCGAGTTCAGAACTTTCAGCAGTCAGTGGTTGCCCGCAGGGTAAGTTCATGGTGAGTGAAACTTGGGACCCCAGGAGTTTGGGAAGGACCTCGGATAAAATAGAGGCAAACATAAAGTTGCCAGGAAGCAGGCAAAAGGTAACGAAAGGTTCATGGCTTTGGGACAAGTTAAGGTTCACGGTTTCAGGACAGATTAAGGAACTATGATAACCTCAGTGTAGTGATCAATAGATCCTCGCTGTGTAGTTATGCTTTTTTCTCCCATTGACCCTTTGTGGGTAGGTCTGATAGTTTTGGTCTTGTTTGTTCTGATATATGGACTCTGTTACTGTTTGAAACTGTGTGTAGAGGCAGTCAAGACAGGTCAGAAAATCCTTACAGAGCAACAAGAAAGTATGTCGGAAGAGGAGAAGGGCTTAAAAAGAAAAAGGAAAAAGAAAGGAGACACAGTGTTATCAGGTGAACAGAAAGGACAAAATAAAAGAGTTGAGGCAGAGGAGGAAGGCGAATTAGCTTTTGCTCCCCCTCCCTATGCCTCCTCATCAGCCATCTATGGGCAGACCTTCTGTCCGGAGGTCTGGAAAGAGGATAGATTCTCCTTGCTGGGATGTCCTATTTTCACTGATCAAGCTAAATTTGCATGGGATAGAGATATGCTGCTTGATCAAGGTCGATTTGCACAACAACAGACAAGATATCCAGTGCAGGTGTTTGAGCAGGTGAATCAGATTCCTATAAGGGCGTGGAAATCATTGCCTAACAGAGGGGAAGTTAGTGAAAACTTGACTCTCGTATTGACTCCCCAGATGGACACACAGGTGATTGAGGTTATGGTCTCATCATCACGAGGTATTGTGTCCATCTCCCCTGGGGATCGACAGGATCAGGTGTTGACGTGGGCGAGAGGGTCTGTTTGTGTGTTTCCACAGGACCAGATGGAACCTCTTTGGGTGCCGGAGAGATTGGTGAGACGCTACAAGAATGAGGCTCCTGATCCAGTTGCCCCTGTGGATGTGGTGGATGATCCCACAAGCACAAAGGATGGAGCCGAGATGGGAGATCCTTTCGGTATTCCAGAAGCCGATACCAGCTCGACATGACATTCAAATTTTTCCACGCTTTTTGATCCCTGAATTCCCCTTAAAGAGATAGCCTCTCTGGCCATCTATCCCTTGCTTCAGGGAAGATGAGCGGGGATGAGAGCCCTGGGATGTATGCTTGTTATAGTGCATGTGCGTTGTGTGTTTGGCACATGTGTTAGGTGCAGCGTGTGCAGGCCCGCACTTTCGCCATGGTAGCGTAGGCTTTTGCTGCAGTGGAGGTGGGACAATCTCCTCAGATTCGGTTTGCCGCTCTAAAAGAAATTATGCTGCGTTATGCCGTGGGGTGCGAGGCTAAGCACTGCACAGAGGATAGCTTGCTGTTGGCATCCTGTGGAAGGCATGTCTGATTGCATGAAGGTTCAGTGTCCTAGTTCCCTTCCCTCAGGAAAAACGACACGGGAGCTGGCCAAGACCTCTCTGGGTGATGAGCCTAAGGGATGGTTTTGTGTAGGGCCCCTATGCTTGCACACTGGGGATCAGACCTCTACCTTCACCCATGAGGCTTGCTTGCAGCAATTAAGATCTGGCCATAGGTTAATTAACATCCTGGCCTTTTGATGCACCTGCCACAAGCAAAACACAATCTCCCCAGGAGTGGCTTGGCATGATAGAGAGGTAGTCAGTGATAAGACTCCCTGGGCATGTCACCAACCTAAGACAGGGATCAAACCAATGCTGTTTGTCACCCAAGGATGGGTAAGGGACATGGCTGCGGGGGGCTATCTACAGACATTCTCTCTGCCAAAAAAGAAAAAAGGGGGAATTGTGGGGAGCGGGTGTGGCGGCAGTCCCAAAGGCGCCAGGGACTGTAGCTAAGTCATATGACTTTCACCTGACTTCCTCATATAAGACACAAACATCTTGAGTGCTGGGCAGGTGTACCAGGATACAGGTGAATCCAATTTGGTGGAGATTTGCCCCTGCTGCCCTGATTAGCTGAAGCCTCGTGACTGGCGAGGGGGTGTGGCCTGCGGTGCGTGGATGAGAGAGAGTATAAAAGGAGTGAGAGGCCCAGGGTTCGAGGGAGATAAAAACAAGGGAGATATAAAAACAAGGGAGATATAAACAGGGGAGATATAAACAAGGGAGATATAAACAAGGGAGATATATGGAGAAAGAAGAAACAGGACTGAATAAATGTGTGCAGAAGGATCCTGTAGCAGCGTCGTTCTTCCTGGCCTGTTGAGCGCGCGCAACAGTGCAGCTTGGTCTTCATGTAGCTGCCAAACAACTGGAATGGGGGCTATCTGAAACTGCCTATCTGTGGGATATGTTCCTCCAGCTGGTCTGCCTTATCTGGTCTCAGTGGGAGAGGATGTGTCTAGCACCACTGAAATTTGATATTCCAGAGTGGGAAATACCCAAGGTGTCCCCACCCACTCAGAGGAGTAGGGGAGGTAGAGGTGGAATGATTGTGGGAGGGAGTGACTGGGAGGAGGGGCAGTGAGCATGATGTAAAGTGAGTGAAGAGAGAGGGAGAGAGAGAGAGAGAGAGAGAGAGAGAAGAAAGAGAGGCTGCAGAGTGCTCAGCCATAAAGGGGTTATTTATACCACACACCATTCTCCCCAAGACTCAGTGATCATTGTGAAAGTGGTGGAAATGTTGTAAATAGCCAGAAATTATTGATAACATCAAGGAGACTTTTACATATAACAGGACAGTTGTACATATGAACTCACAGGAATTGTGACAACATGTACAAGTTCAAGCCAAGCAAAATCCCAGAATGGAGGTTAACGAGATAAGCAGAAGTATCATCTCACTCAATAGTGTTTCAGAGTTTCCAGTAGAGGGAAAATCAGTTCTCTTTGTGACCACACTCCATGTAAGGCCCCATATCCAAGAGTAGTTAGGCAACATGAATTAGGCTCAATGGGGAGAGAAAGAGAGGGGGAGGGGGGAATTTGTTAGTTAGGGAGTTGGGCATGGAGAATTGAGGAGGAGTTGGAGGACAATAATTGTATAGATTTCTCCAAGAATTAATAAATATAGTATTAGAAAAGAGAAGATGCTTTGAGCTACCCCATTAGGTATATGGTTAGTTTCTTGTGAACACACAGTCTTTTAGAATGTGAAGCCAAAGAGGAAAGTAGATTGAGTACATACATACATAAGAGGAAAGTAGATTGTTGCATTTGTTATGTTAGTCTGAAAGAAATGATGCTTTAGGTGTTAAAAGTTCAACTGAAACCCATGATAAGTTGTGGAAAGTGACTATTGTTTAAATGGTCACGGCAAGAAAAAAAATACACAACACATTATTGATAAATGCTTTTGAGTAGATTTATTCTCCTGTAGTTAGAAAGCAGTACAACATCAAATATATATTTTATTGCTGAAAATAATTTTAAAGCCAAACAACCTGTATAATAAGATGAAAACTTGTGAAACTTTCCAGATTTCAAAGATGCAGATAACGAGTGTTATATGTGGAAACTATAGCTTACTACAGACACATACAGACACACAGACACACACACACAGACACATACACACAGACACACACACACAGACACATACACACAGACACAGACACACACACACACACACACAGAGAGAGAGAGAGAGAGAGAGAGAGAGAGAGAGAGAGAGAGAGTGATGATGTTGGGTATATCCTGTTCTAATATATTATTTACAAATAATTTACTGTTCCTGAAACCAAAGAAACCTCAACAAGCTCTAGTTTTGTAAGTAGAGGAAGATGGAAGATACTGATTGTTCTTAATTTTTCTCCTCGCATGTTTGGTACAGAGGTATAATACTTATAAATTACTTCAACTTTGTGTTTCAGAGAAGGAAAAAATGCCTTAATCTACAGTTATCTGCCTCTTTACATTAGAATTAGGAAGTAAGGCATAAAAATCAATGTGTGATAGCCTATATCTACCTCCTTGTGCTCAGTTCTCTCAGAGTTCTCCAAACATAGAGACTATTGTGTGTAAATCTGTGTTTTTGACTTGTTAACATATATCTTTAAACTGTCTCTACCATTAATGAATGACTTTGCCCTACCCCAACCACCTAATCATCAGCTTCTTTGTTTCCCTTTTATAGTTAGCAACAGATTATCTCTTTACATTTAATTTTTTCCCATTAATTTCTTTTCATTTCACTGGATCTGGAACAAGGAACAGACATTCTTGAACTGGCAGGGTCATATTTCATAATGGGCCAAACTCTTGAAGCCATCAATTTTTTTTTCTTTTATAGGGACTTGAAGAAGTAGACACAATTCCGCTTTGAAAATTGCAAGAATGGGTTTAGGGTATTTTGCTTTTTTGAATAACTATCTTCTTAACTCTATTTGTTAAATAAGCTTAAGTTAAAACTCTGAAGAGTTGTATATCACATCAATTCACTGAGACATTAGTAAGTTTAGAATTATCCTATGGGATCCTAATATATGAAGACTTTGTATTGTTCTTTGAATAATTCTTTTATTTTCCCATCAAACCCTGCCCCCTTTAAATGCTGTAAAAATAAATTAATCTTAGCCACTAGAAATTATTCTAATTTGAAATCTACAAAATAGACTTGAACCTTTTTGTTTGTTGGTTTCTTGCATCATTGAATATGGAAAAATAAAATCTAAACCATATTCACAGAGATATGTATATATATTTTATTCATTTATTATTTTTTGCAACAAATGCACAGGGTTTTAACCCAATTTAAGCGGGCAGATAAATTTAAAAGGAGTAGAAGAGAGTAATGTAAAATTGAAGCCATGTGGACAGTCAGGAAATGATCATGGCAAACATATCTGATTCTTTTGGAGGATCCAGGCAAAGTATATCGTTGAGTTCCCAGTGTTAGTAAACATTGCATGATAGATGATAACCATACTTAAGTTTCTTTTGGAGTGTTTTTATGACATGCCTGGTCTGTGTTTTGCTTTTGGCTGAGTAGTGCTTGATTCTGTGGCATCTAGGGTCTGGTTGCAGGTATTTGGTGATTAGTAAAATAAATCAGTCCTCTGCTTAAATTAAGTATGGTAGGTTTTAGAATGTCTCTGAAGACCTACTTTGCAGCTTTTATCTATTTATTACCTCAGCTACAGTGGCTAAAGCTGTCTCAGAAACACATCAGCTAGATGACTGACAGTTTAGAGAACTCACATTCATTTACAAATCCTTTCCTGTATTTAGTCTACAGTGTCCTGGTTTTAAGTACATTTGATTCATTCATTTCCACAAGCACAGAATAGGGAAGGTACCCAAATGTACAGATTTGGACTAATAAAGTAGTTGAGAAAGAGACTGCTTGCAGCAAAGAGAGTAACACTGAATCAAAGGGACAGGCTGAGTTCTATACAGTCTTGACTTTTCTAGTTTCTGGCTGTTAGAATGTCTCTGAGCCTTTGGTTACTTTTAATTGAAAAATGTGATCAGTGATTGCCAATGTTTGCTCTTTCATGAACTTTGAAAAAGTTTATGAGAAGTAGGAAACAGTTTGCCAGTGAAAAACCCATATAGAATCCCACATATATTGACAATATACACACATTTTGTACAATTTAAGAGTTTCCCAGAAAGAAACATGTTTTTCAAAATGAATCAAATATCATGGCTACTGCCCTAGTGGTCAGTGCTTCCATTTTTATCACCTTGCCTCCCCTGCATCAACCTAGATTTGAAAATATTAGCAACAAACTGAACATGCATGTTATCATTGAAATACAAAAGAGTATACGAAAGAAGAGAGATCATCTCCCAAAACAATCTCTTCTGAACTGACTCTTGTTAACTCTGCTAATAAGGGTTGTAACTGCCTGGGAGTCACTTTCATCACCTGTAAAATGAGGAAGTCACGCAGATGTGTCATTTGTAATCATTTAGTGCATTGCTATCTGAAAACCTCCACTGCTGGGTGCTTCCTGTCAGATCTCACTTCCTGTTAGCAGGCAACCCAAGGTGCCAGTTCTTATTAATTTAGCAATTGTTCTACATTTCTTTTTGTTCTGAATCTTTTTGGGAAGTAGATGTTGTAATGGTAAAGCCTTTCATAACACAAAAAGTAGATATATGATTGTGAGGAAAATTTCTCAATGGTTTCATGGATTCGGGGGCCTTCTAAAGTCCATTCCCATTCAGAGCATGGAAGATGCCTACAAATCCTTCACCTCCAGTAATTTATGATTTTCTAATATGGTTAGCACATCAGGCTCAGGGGAAAATTTTGTAGCAAATACTTCTGTACAGTTCTTCCCATTCCTCAGCATTCCTTTCTTGCTGATTGTCTTGAAATTTTCAGTTTAGATTTACCTGATAAAAATATAACACTGAGGCAGGAATATGAAGTTATGCATTCTTTCTCTTCAGAATTTCTCCTACACAAAGGTCACAGACTGAAAAAAGTCAAAGGAAAAAATATACTTTCACACTGGTAGCAAATATGTGAGTTGACTCAGCCTGGGTTGTGTGTGTGTGTGGGGGGGTGGTGGGTGGTATCTGACATTTGCACTGAGAATTGTGTTATGTGAAATACTGACCTTCTGTTTATAGATAGTGATGTTCCTTTACATGGTGTTTTGCACATGTACAGGCATGAATATGAGCTGTATCAAGTGACTTTTGTGGGCTTTAGCTGAATTGTCTATCAACAAAACTCAAATTCAGTAATCATCCAACTAACTTGCATTGGCTACAATTTTGGCTTGAGGATAAGATCCAAACAACATCCCCTTTAATATTCCCTTGAGAATTACTCTTGATTGGGAAATCTAATGCTCATTTGCTTGAAAAATAGTAATTATTTTGCTGTAATCATATATAGGCCTTTCTATAATTAATTAGGGTCCCTTAGGCGCCAAGCATTCCATAACACAGAATGGTATCATTATTTCTTGTTTTAGACACCATTTGTCTTTCTCTTTATTTTGTGGATTAAGAACAAAAATTCAGTTAACAAATTAAGCATGATTTTACTGGTTTTGTCAATGGGAAAAAACTCTGGATAACATAGCACTTTGTGCAGTGAGTTTGTGGAGCCTTGAGTAAATGTGCATTGTTTCACTTGGACAAAGCTATGTCAAGGACCCTAATGCCTTACACACATGGGAAATAGCAATGTCTTCTCCAGGTTAGGCTCAAGGAAATAGCAAAGCTTTATTCAAGTGAGAGCACTGATAATGTGTATAGAAATGTACACTGTATCTTTCTGTTCTTGGATGTTTATGGCCTGAAGACTGCTGCCCTAAGACACTCTTGCTATCCAGCTTAGCAAAGCTCTCCTTGTTCAGAGGTATACCGTAAGTTCTGTCTCTTTGTTTAACTGTCTGAAATAACCACACCTTCCTGCTTAACTCTATATAATAACCACACTGAGCTTCCAGAATGCTGTGGCTTTTCCAGCTGAGGACTCAGACCACCCTGCCCCAGCTTTTCTGTGCATCTTTTCTTCATTCCTCTGCTGACCCAGCCAGGTCTGTTTCTGAAGTCCTGCTGGACGTGGCAATTTTGTATTTGGCCACTGGCCCATTTGTCTGGGATAGAAACAACTCTCTCTATATTCCACTTCACTTTCTGGATTTATAAAAATGCTGTTAGTTGAGATTTGTTTTCCTACCATCTTTAATAATCATTTCAGAGATATGTTGCCAAGAAAAACTAAAACACACATAAATACATCAAAATTGGAATATATTTCAAGGAAGGAGTTAAAGAGGTGGTTCGCTCTGTAATTGCTTGAAAATGTGATATAAGCATTACTCTGTGGTGCCTTTAAGACGAGGTAGGAGTTTGTGAATGTGGAAACCTACTCATAACCCACCAACACTATCATAGGATTAAAAACCCCAGGCTCAGGAGATTTTACTCTGAGGTCTGTGAATCTCCTGAATCAGAATTTCTAAGTTTTCATTGTCTGCTTCTTTAAACTCCAAATTAGTATTCATTGTTCTTCAAGTAGTAGTTTGGGGAAAATTACCATTTCTGAGCACTTTTGAAGGCTATCATGTAGGAACAAAATACTACCTAAAACATATGCTATTTTTACATATAAAATAACATAATTATAAGACATTTTGATGCATGGTATGTAGGCCATTAAATAAATACCTTCTTGTCCAGAACCGCCCGCAACAATGACTTTACTTAAGCAAGAACAAGGAATGAGTATAACTATTTAATTAACTGGCAGTAACTCCTCCTCACACAAAATAATTTGGATGTTATTAATGTGTTTAATGAGTTAATTTCAGCACTCTTATACTCTGATGTTTAATTGATGAGGAGGATATATTAGTTGTTTGAGCTAGTACAAGAAACGTTAAAGTCCTTTGCAGATTTCAAAGTGCTAAAAATATGGTAGTCATAATTAAATTACAACTTTAACAAATTAAAATACTGAAAGTTTGTGGTGTGGGAGGATTTCTGATATTTAAATTATAGCCATGGTTGTATGAATATGTTTTGTAAAGTATGTTAATCACACTCTTTACTATGTCAAATGATATCTTATGAACATCATGACAAAGAAGCTAAGTTGAAACTTAGTAATTTTAGAATTATGAGGCAAACATTAGGAGATAATAAAACATTCATTAGAAAGAATATTGTATCCTTCAACTGAGAGTAAACACTCAAATTTTCTTTTATTCCCACCTTAACATAATTTCTATTTCAAAATTATATTTTAAACAATGGATGAAAAGTGAGCTGAATGTATTTTCTCCATTTGTATTGGCTGGACTTTTTATTTTAATTAGAGCTATGTGAGTCAATATGCCTTTATATATCAATAGAGACATATAGAACAATATTTGAGTACATCTAATATTTGACTTTCCTCTTTTACTAAGTAAGATAAAAGACTGGCCACAGACAATGCAACCACAACTAAATCACCAATTTGGTAGATGACATGAAGTGTCAGCCAGATAACCTGTACTTTGGTGAGGACATTGTAATAGTAAAGAAACAAGTTCTGGTCTCAGTTTTATCAATACTTTATCTAGAGACTTATACTGTATTCATTATCTTCTATTTTCTTCATCTTTAAAATGAAACCTTAGATAAAATCATCACTTGGCTTTTGTATGCTATTATTTGACCAATTTGGAATGAAATTCAATAAATTCCCATAGGAGTGATCTTTTGCTTCTGATCAGACTAAAATTCACTAATGTAAATAGAAAAGATAAGTATAATCTAAGCCAGGAAACTTCACCAGTGGGTAATTTATTTCAAAATACATAGATTAGCTTGTATGTGTTCTATTTGAGGCAGCAGACTTAATTCTCAGAAGCCATGCTGCACAGTAGGTAACAGATGTGCCTGTGTTCGCAACATATTTGAGGAAAATCTACCAAGAAGTTCCACTCCAAAGCAACAAGAATTAGGAATTTTTACAAAACTTGGCGTTTGCCCTAAATTTGTGGTGATCCTCCTGCCCTAGCCTGCCAAGATCTGAGATTGTAGGCATGTACCACCACACTCTGGCATTCTTAATAAACCTACCTAAGTCCTTCTCCTACTGGAAGACTTGACCAGCTTTTTTACTGAAATCCTATCCCTTACAGTAGCTCTTCTGGATGCTTAGATTCCTCCTATATCTTACAGAACTAGATTTGACATTCTTAGATACTTATCACATTCATGTTGTCTTGTATTTGAGAAAATTTCAAAATACCTTACCTGTCTGATGAGACTGCAGAAAGCTGCTGGAGCTGGCAGCCTTTCCTTCCCCATCATCTTACCTCCCATCCTTTGCTCACCATTTTGTTCTCCCCACCTCTTTTTGATCTACTGTGTTTACACATAGCAAGGATTCAGTATGTCTAGAATAGAATGAAGTAAGCCTATGGGAGGGCTGAGATCATTGCTGTGGAAAATCCACTTTAAATAAACAAGAAAAGTATCCCTTATGGCATCCCAGATCCCAGAATACAAAGTAAAAAGCTAAAGTAGGGGTAACATATTTCATTCTTCTGTACCCATATCTTGGTTAATGCATATTTTGATTACTCCTATATATATATATATATACTGAAATTCTATCCCTATATATATATTTGACACTAGAGATCATTGGCATTGTAACAAGTCTTGAGCAGATCAGTTTTCCCATTGGTCTGTCTCTAGGTT
Source organism: Mus musculus (assembly GCF_000001635.26). Taxonomy (NCBI): domain Eukaryota; kingdom Metazoa; phylum Chordata; class Mammalia; order Rodentia; family Muridae; genus Mus; species Mus musculus. The sequence goes on from NC_000086.7 coordinate 107,254,869, forward strand.
TATAATATATCCCACTCCTGCTACAAATTTCTTTCTAGTTTGAATTAATATATTCACCAAAGTTTCTTAATAAGACTATTTTTCTATTTTTGAGCATTAAAAATTTAAAATCAAGATCTCAGAAATGTTTACTTCCAGAAGACCAACTAATCTCTCAAGCTCAGTATAAGAGTCCTTTGAGGCAGAAGGCCTTCACACACTCCCTAAACTACACCATACAGGTTATGTTCAAGCCTGAGACTGAACTTGCACTAGCCTTCATCTCTCTTATGGCTTAAGTGGAAACTTTGTTTGCTCTGATATGGAATGACTAGTCAGGGTTTGCAGATTTCCTCCTCCTCATCTTCCCATGTTGGTGTGGAAAGTGTTTGATGCTTCATGAAGTGTGGCGCTGGGCTTAGATACTGGGCTTACATTCCTTGGAACATCATCCTCAAGAACCTGAGGAACTGTCTATATTTTACATAAAACTGGCCCCATTTGACTGGAAATTCTCTAACCACTAGGAGGAAATGGAGGCCTATCTACACTTTCTGATCACAGGGACACTGAGGAAAACAAAGAATGGTGAACAGGAAGTTAAAAGGTGATTATAATTCAAAATATCTCTTAAGAAGTAGAGTATTTATTTCAGTGTCAATGTCACAGGCTTGTATATTTAGGAATGTTCTAGGCAGAGATCATTCTCTCCCTGACATTTACTATTAGAATCTACCGTATACTTAGAGAAATGTCCATTTAAATACTGAAACAAAAGTGCAGAGCTGGGGAAAGGCATCATACTGAAGGTTGTGTTGGTCTGGTATCTATAAAAGGGACCAGAAGGCACCTAGCTTCTTCTGCAAATGACTCAGTTAACAGTCTCAGTGTTATCTCAGACTCAAAGCTCAGTGCAACCACAAAACTAGAAGACAATTCTGTGTGACCCTATAATTAGAAAGGAGTGTTTCTTCTGCTAAATATGAAGCTTTGCAGGCACTATGTTCAGCCTGTTGAATAGCCTTGTATCATTAATGAGAAAGGAGAGAGAGAGAGAGAGAGAGAGAGAGAGGGAGAGAGAGAGAGAGAGAGAGAGAGAGAGAGAGAGAGAGAGAGAGAGAGAGAGAGAGAGGAGGGAGGAAAGGGGAAGGGAGGGAGAGAGAGATCTGCTCACCCACTTGAAAACGGAAATCTTCAATGTATTCAGAACAGCTTGCATATTTCACTCTGACAACTCACTACCATATTTTCCAACATGGTAGTGGTTTGGTAATCCTGAACTTTTTTAAACCTGCCTTTTCCCCTTTTCCCTTCATCATTTTTCTATTGTTACATCTCTCTCTCTTCTCTCTCTCTCTCTTCTCTCTCTCTCTCTCTCTCTCTCTCTCTCTCTCTCTCTCTCTCTCTCTCTCTCTCTCTCTCCTTCCCTCCCTTCCTCCCTCCCTCCCTTTCTTCCTCCCTCCCTCCCCCTCTTTCCCTCTTCCTCCCTCTTCTCCTTCACTGCTTTTTTGGGGGAGAGTAAATGAAGATTGGATTGGTTGTTTTCAGAAAACGGAGCTGGATCAATGCACAGATCAGTAGCATCCTCATTGGAGTGGCTGTCACATGAATTCTTTGGAGACTTCTGGAGAAAAGAGAAAGAAACTGAAACGGTAGGCTCCAAATTGTTAATGAATAATTAGCTCTGATATGCCTTTCACCCTTGATATCTAGAATTGGACAGTTGGCACCAGGTTCTAGCTAATCTGTCAGATCTAAATAGTTATGAATATAATGAATTTGGACCATCCACAAAGGTCATTTTCTTGGAATTTGCACAAGCAAAAATAATTATATGATTGTCTGCTTCAGGTGGGAAGAAGAATATAGCTTCAAACTTGGTAAAATGTAAGTTTGAAATGGAATATTTCTTTGTGTAATAATGTATTTAGCACAACTGATACCAGACAAAATAGGACTATAAATATTTGTAATTTAACCTAGCTTGCATTAAGAAAGATTACTTGCAGAAACATACGGGGATATTTTCATCTATATTTTGCTATAATATTTTGGTGATGTTTTTTCTTAAACTGTTGAAAGATAAAAAATAGTTGATTCATTGCCTCTTTCAAAATGCTTTCGAAAATGATAAGTACAGTATCTCAAGATGTTAAGCAGCATGAATTCATTCTCCTCTCTGTGTGAGTTACATATTTTTATTGTAGAAGTAAAGTATAGTTATAAGTAACTTTAGAGAGATTCTACTATCAAAAGAGCAGTCTAGAAGAAAAGATGTATTTATAAAGTGAGAGGAGGAAAATAAGAAACACAAACAGGCACAGCTTTTCTGCTTCTTTTAGATAAACTATACTTATCAGAGCAACACTAGTACAATAAAAACAACAAAAAGGGTTTAATTTATATTTCTGATCAGTATAATTGAATTAACTTGTTTTCTACAAAATGTAAGTGCGTTGCTTATAAATTTTTTTGTTTATTTTTTTCTTGATTGGAAATATAAAGAAAGATGCCTTGTGACTTTAGACAAATATGAAGCTATCACTGGTATACAACTATTAGGAGCTGTATCCAGAGATTTAAAAATAAATAAATAAAAGGTGAATTCCTATCTGAGGTGAGGGAAGGGATGCAGAGGAATGTGGAATATGACCAAGGATTGGACCCCAAATAGGTATCTGCTTGCTTTGCTGTAAAGATTGAGGTTCTTTGATTTGCTTTTATACTGGTGTGATCTTCCATGGAAGTAAAGTTATAATGTTATTGAACAAGCAAAAGTGGCTACTTCAGAGAGCTTTAGTCATTCAGCCGAGAATATTTCTTTCCTCCAGCTTTTGTAAACTTCAGCTATTCAGGAAATGCATCCATCTTATAGAAATAATTGAAACTCGTTAGCCTAAGCAGACATTATGCTAGCCACATTGCTGAATATTCATAAAAGCCGTTCTCTGAGAAGTTTGTGTTCATTGCAGAAATTTCATTTTGCTCTTGAGTAAACATGTTCTTCCTTTTTCTGTTTGCAGTAATCTTATTATGGTAAATGCATCAAATGCATTTATTCTGGTGGGGGACAGTGCAATATGGTGCTGGGTATTGTACTGGCAGAAAAAAACTCTCAAGAAACAAAAATGAGACACTACCTGTTCCAAAATGCTTACTTTTACCAGAAGACTCATGAATTTAACTCTCTTTCTGCTGGGCAGCTGAAATTGATGGGAGAAAATAGTATGTATTTTCTCTTTTGCTGATATTGTGCTCTCTCTTCTCATATCAATCAGATTACAAAAAGCAGAAATAGAATTTAACTCCTTTCTGTGACTACTATGCAGTCCTGTGAAATGGAGTGCAAACCATCCAATCTCTCTTACCTATTAAAATGTATTTCCAGCCAGGTGTGGTGGCGCACACCTTTAATCCTAGCACTCGGGAGGCAGAGGCAGGCGGATTTCTGAGTTCGAGGCCAGCCTGGTCTACAAAGTGAGTTCCAAGACAACCAGAGTTATACAGAGAAACCCTGTCTCTAAAAAAGAAAAACAAAACAAACAAATAAAATGTATTTCCCTTTATGACTAGTTTCTCAAAAATCAGCCTCCTAGGAAAAGAATAAAAATGCACTGGAATCTGGCCATTTGTAGGAACTAGTGGTTCTTCTTTGTGTTTTGAGATGTAAAGTTGCTTATATTTTACCACTGGAAAAACTGAAGCTCAAAAGGATTGAAGTAACTCAGCCAAGTGCTTCTTTACTTTAACAGAGACAAGGCTAAATTCTAGGTTTCTCAGCAGCTCATCCAGTGCACACTTCACTCCTTCCTGATGCCTCACAGACTCATGCATTATTCATCTGGAAATCTTAAAAGATGTCATTTAGAAATCACTCAAGAACCTCTCAATACCATGATGTACTTCAGGCTTCTCCCAAGGGCTCTGCTGGTAAAACAGACTATTTTGTTGGGCTTTACCACTATTTCCTTGTGAAATAGGAAAGAACTATTCCTACTCTTGCTATGTATAAAAGCCATTACAAAATACAAATTGATACTAAGTGCTGAAAGAAAACAATAATGCACATATGGCCATATGTCTGATGTGTATGCACTTTATCTAGTATCTGAGAAATTATGTGTTCTATACAGAAGGGAAAGGAAATATCCAGGAAGTTATAGGCATGAGATATAAGCATTCCAAAGTTGGGGAGGTAGTGAATGTTTCTGTATATCTACCTGGCTAAGACAAGAACATGAGAAGACTGAATAATTACAGTACTTGTTAAGACATAAATCCAAAAGAGAGCACTCTAATTTGTTGTTTGATTGTTATTAATATTTATCATACTCCCAGGCACCATTTCGGATATAAAAATTGAAGTCAGTTTTCTTGGTATAGTCTTTGTAAGCCAAGTGAAAGAGGGTAGTGTGCTTCTCTGGCAGCATTTTTATGTACAACCACAGCTACATTTGCATTAGCCAAAAACCAAGATGCAAATAGAGTGTCTGCAAAAAAAGGAGTGTAAGATGTTAACCAAAATCAAGTCTGTACAAACTCTAGAAACTTGGAAATAGATAAGGAACTTTACTAACTTGTATTATTTAGTAAGGAAGTTCAGGTTGATTTATTGCCTCGTTACTTGTGGGTTATATAGAAGCACTCTGTATTCTCAGAGCAAGAACATGGCCTTCTAATTCAAGGTCAGCTTGCATCTTCAGCAGCACAGTTATTTTCTCACTGAAAACATAAAATATATGTCAGGGGCTTCCACCAAGTAAAAGAAAAAAGCAGTCACTCAATTCTTTTTTGTAATTTTTTAAATTTAAAAATATTAATGTATCCATACAATAAAAATATTATTAAATCGTATTCTTTGCCCTCCCCCAAGTTTTCCCAGTTCCTCCCCACCTCCCAACCCTCCCAATTCATTTCCTATTTTTTTTGGCAACTTATTTGCTTCTCCAAAGGACTTTTGTTCAGTATACAATACACATGGGAGACATCAGAATTTAGCAACAGATGAACATAGTTTATAATTACAAACACTTAAAATTATTTTATGTTTAATGTGACAGACCAGATACAAATACTTTTTTTTAACAAATACTTTTTAAAAGCTAATGGTGGTTTATTGTGAAATGTTTCTTATACGTAAGTTTTTTTGTGTGTGTGTGTGTTATAAAATGATTCTCAGTGAAAGACAATGGTAAGGAGAATGGTTTAGTACTTGGAGAATTTGCTCTCTTGTTAATGATACTAAGTGACTTATAAAGTACTATTCTTAAATGTCTAGACTCTTTTGGGTTAAACAATGTGCTATAAACATGAATAGCATGGGATGGATAGTCTAATTTTTAGATATGATTTTACAATTAAATATTGTTGCCACGAAATTTGAGAAGAAAATGTTCATAGGGCGAAGCTTTTGAACTTCTGCTTTAATATATATTTGTCTTAATCCCTTTAATTCTTAAATCAAAGGTATTATTTAATTATACTGGAAAATATGTTTATTTGGACTTTATTCTCATATGTCTGTGATGATGGCACCTTAATTCTACATTATCAAGTAACTTTTGGCTCGAGTCTATCTTTTTAATTATTTCATCTTTTAATGCTGACGTATTCTGATTGTGAAGGCACCATAGACATCTCTTTCTTCCATGGTAAATCAAGATAAATCTAAGACAGGGTTATTTTTCATCATGCCATGGGATTCTGTACAACAATAACTTCAGCCAATTTGTCTAGTATCAGCTTGTTTGAGGAAGAGCTACCAAGAAAAGAGATGGCTGATTTTATTCTTAAGAATAGGTACAGCTCACATCAAGGCACCTGCAGCGGTAACTCTTTCTTCTATTAAACACTATGACCTTTAAACATTAGCAAAACTGAAAAGAAAAATCTACCTAGATGAAGCAGTATGAGTATGACAGTCTAGTTTTGAAGTGGCAAGTCTAGATAAGTAATATAGGATTGGAACATACAGTATTCTGAGCAGGTTCCCATACCTTGGGTTTAGGGCTTCCTTCCTTGTCTCTGACAATCTGGTAAAATGGTATTTTTGGTTGTAGAAAGTAGTGTGAACATCCCTCAGTGTAAACTCTAAGAAGATACTTAGGAATCTGCAGAGGGAACCAAACTGTTCTTTTATAGTTGGTGTAGAGTTCCTTCCAAGAATTTCATAAATCCATTGTTTTTAATAGCTGAGTAGTACTCCATTGTGTAAGTGTAACACATTTTCTGTATCCATTCTTCTGTTGAGGGACATCTGGGTTCTTTCCAGCTTTTGGCTATTATAAATAAGGCTGCTATGAACATAGTGGAACATGTGTTCTTATTACCAGTTGGAACATCTTCTGGATATATACCCAGGAGAGGTATTGCTGGATCTTCCAGTAGTATTATGTGCAATTTTCTGAGGAACCTCCAGACTGACTTCCAGAATGGTTGTACAAGTTTGCAATCCCAACAGCAGAGGAGGAGTGTCCTTCTTTCCCCACATCCTTACCAGCATCTGCTGTTACCTGAATTTTTGATCTTAGCCATTCTGACTGGTGTGAGGTGGAATCTCAAGGTTGTTTTGATTTGCATTTCCCTGATGATTAAGGATGTTTAACATTTTTTCAGGTGCTTCTCAGCCATTCAGTATTCCTCAGTTGAGAATTCTTTGTTTAGCTCTGAACCCCATTTTTAATGGGGTTATTTGAAGTTCTGGAGTCCATCTTCTTGAGCTCTTTGTATATATTGGATATTAGTCCCCTATCAGATTCAGGATTGGCAAAAATCCTTTCCCAATCTGTTGGTGGCCTTTTTGTCATATTGACAATGTCTTTTGCCTTACAGAAGCTTTGTAATTTTATGAGGTCCCATTTGTCAATTCTTGATCTTACAGAGCAAGCCATTGCTGTTCTGTTTAGGAATTCTTCCCCTGTGCCCATATCTTCGAGGCTTTTCCCTACTTTCTCCTCTACTAATTTCAGTGTCTCTGGTCTTATGTGGAGGTCTTTGATCCACTTACATTTGAGCTTTGTACAAGGAGATAAGAATGGATCAATTCATATTCTTCTCTTATCTAGAGAAAAATCACAGAGAAAATTTAAATCTTCCTGACTTTGGGGAAATCATTAAATTTGAAAATTTTGTGACATTGTCCAATAAGCAAGAGATATTAAATTTGATTACCCTAGGTTATAAATCATTTTCTGACTGGGATGTGGGCCAATAACATTTGGCTAAAGTAAAACCACAGGTCAAGTGAATATGTGCCATGTGTATGCATGCTGGCTCCTCCAAAATGCTCTGGTACCACCATTATGCAAAATGGCTTGGATATGCTGAATGTAGATGCAATTTTTCTTTCCCTGATTAATTTAGTGACCTCTATTTATAGACATGAATATGAACATGGAACTATTTACACACAGATACAAATTCAATGCCAAGGCACCCCAGTATGTAGTATTGTATGAAGCTACCTTAACAATTTAAAGTCTAATAGTATTATCTGCATAAGTTATTTCATTTGCCATGTTTGACCAAAGAAGATGAAATGCCCTTTTTTAAGTAGTGCTAATCAGTTCATTATATTTTTCTGTAAAACTCCAGGGAATTAGCTAAAACAAATTTATTTTATTTTCATGTCTAAAAGTTGGTTCCCAACATAAAACTTTTATTTTATCCAGGCTTTTTTTCCCCTGTGGAGCTAAAATTAAATTTGGTAAGAAGATCATTATGATGCCTAAGAATTAGAGGGAAGACAGGGTCACCCATGAAGAGAACTAGGGTAAAAGCAAAACAACAACCATGAAAAGAAAAAAAAAGAGCTTTAATTGGATCAATCTCAATTTTATTGCACTAACTTCTTGATGTCTAAGGAGAATTCTGAGTTTTTGCTCATTGTCTCTCCCCTCAGCTCTAGCTGCTTTTTTTTCCATTTTTTATTAGGTATTTAGCTCATTTACATTTCCAATGCTATACCAAAAGTCCCCCATACCCACCCACCCCCACTCCCCTACCCACCCACTCCCCCTTTTTGGCCCTGGCATTCCCCTGTACTGGGGCATACAAAGTTTGCGTGTCCAATGGGCCTCTCTTTCCATCTTTTGATACATATGCAGCTAGAGTCAAGAGCTCCGGGGTACTGGTTAGTTTATAATGTTGTTCCACCTATAGGGTTGCTTTGTATGCTCCCTCTGACAAATGGAAAACATTCTGAACTTTGCCAAGCAAGGTTGCTTAGGGTTTGGGAAGCATCTGAGTTCCCTACTCCTAATAACTCTGTATACAGGCAAACATTTTACCAGGTTAAGACTATTCTCAAGCTTTGATTGTTTTCCTAAAAAAATATAACCCCATGCTCACATATGTTTCCAATAATAATTTTGGGTTAAATTCTTGAATTTTTATGCAGTTATTCAGAATCTAGGATTCAGCAGACCATTGGAGCCTATCTACTACTGGTCCTGAATTATATCTTGGATTCTTAATCATCAAAAGCTAATATATCGCTTCTTTATTGCACAGTACAATGAACTAAAAATAATTGGGGAATCTATATTACATTTTTATACTCTATTATTTTTGTCCATTTTAGAAATAAAGGAATATATGCTAAAGATGTCAAAAGTTGCCTGAATTTAAGCAATTGTCTTGGCCCTGTTACTTTTTCTGAAAAATCACTTTATTGAAGTATGATTGGTATTTGAAAATTGTATGCATTTGGATTCCAAACCAAGTTCTTTGGGGGTTAAAGCTCTTTCCATTACTCTGTTGTCTCCATGTATGTAAACAGCCCAGATTTGCTATCTTGTTTGGGCCCTTTCACTTGGGGATCAAGTACATTCATACCGTAGGTAATAAAATGTACAAACAATTTCAAAACACAGTCCCTTTAGGCTATGTGAATTGGTAAGTGTAGATATCATATACATAAAGGATGAACAAAATGGAAATTTTCTCAATTCTTTTCAATCACACTTTATGGTGTGTTCATTTTTCCTGGGTAAAATGAGTAAGAAAGGGGAACACATAACAAACTCTTATCCTATTGGAGCATAGTTGAATGGGGCTGATAAGCTACACATATGAGTATATAAATGAGATTTATGACACCTTTTGCCACAAACAGTGTTAATACACTCTTTTTAAAATGCAAACTTTTTTTAAATTACTGTCTTCAATGAAGCTGGGATTATGTGAAAAAATAATTTATATACAGGACATTAGAAACTTTCATAAACCTTGGTTTGCTTGTCCCTAATCTATGACATGCTAGGGTTTAAGAGCAAAGGCCCTAAATTATAGCTATGATACTCTGTGAGATATTAGAATAAAATATGTGGTTCTATATATAAACTAATACTAACATTAGGGAAACGTCTACAATAAACTCTCTACTCCAAGCTCCTCTAAATAGAGCCCAGGGACCAGTTTAATTTTTGCATGTACTGGTTTTATGTTCTCCTGTTAAACTCCGTGCATGCTAATGCTTAAGAATTGGAGGGAAAATATACTCTTCCATGAAGAGAACCAGGGTTAAACAACGGCCATGAAAGGAGACAGTACAGTCAATTTTGTGCCTGTGAGTAAATTGTTGCATTAGCAGTAAAGAACTGAGTTGCCTGTTTCAGGCTCATAGCAGAGTCTATGAGTATATTAGGGAAAGAAATAACTGGACTCTAACAAACATAGTTAATTTTAGGAACTCGTTATGGGAGTCATCTTGTCAGCTCTGAGCTCAGAGGTTAAAACAATACTGCACAATACAAGAAAAATGTTTTAGGTAGTCCCCTCTCCTTATAAATTAGTCTCAGTCATTTCCCCATGCTCTCATTGTTTTCTACCTAAGAAGAAACGAGGAAGAGTCTTGCAATATCAATTTCTGAAAAGTTTTATAACTTTAATAACCATTGCTGGTGTTTTAAGTCATGACTTGTGGCTGACTAGGAGTGTGAATGTGAATGTAAATGCTGGCTTCCTCATTTCTCACTTGCTCTGCATAAACAGTGTGAGTGAGGGCACTTCTCTTTTGAAAATGGATAACTATTATGCTGAAATGCACAGACATTTTGCAAAACTTGTCAAAGCTCCCCTGTACAGTTCTACAAATAACCATGTTATTGCCTTGCAATTACACTGGGAAAATTGACTTTCAGACTCACCTGCCTTTTAGTTGACAGATTCTTTTCTTCAGCACACAGAAGCACTATGCTCGATGAAGCTTGCAGCATGAAATGCTTTTGCAGTTAAATCAATGTCTTTTGACATGCCTTGTGATTGCTCAACTACTTTAAAATTTATTTTGAGCATATACCCTAAAACAGTGGCAATTTTCTATAAGTCTTCCTGTATCACCTATTCAATTTAGAAATAGATTTTGCATTTTTCTGTGACTTTTGGGTCACTGCTGTGAGGCAATATGTTTTACAGGGTAGGTATACATTGTGGATGACATCTAACATTCTGACTTGGTTTGTAAATATGGTTATTATTCATTTTACCACTGCACTCTTTTCTTGGTCAGTTGTTCAGCAGTTTGTAGCATCAGAAAAACAGTAGAGTCTCAATTCTGGTTTTGAGTGCCAATGAAATGGATGAATTAATGAAAAGAATGTGCTCATATCGGTGCTCCTCTCTTGGGGAATGGAGGGATAGGGAGTTGATGAGAGGAATACATTGTTGTTTGTTCTGTACAACATACGAAATATCAGCTTCCAGGATATTGAAGAAAGTAGGGGGACACTGAGTTTTGGTGGATTGTATGTGGTTGTCTGATTTACAGAATTAAAATCTCTTAATAATGTAAACATTACCTTCAAGTTATTTGATGACTGAAGAGAAAGATGAATGTCTATACACAGTATATACTGGAAAAAAAGATATGAGGTGAAGCACAGAATAGGGGCTTCTGTATTAAGACAGGTTCCAACTCTGGCTTTGCCATTAACTCATTAGATAGTAAACGATGAGTCCGTTAAGATAACTGCTTCAGATATCTTGTTTTTAATGCTAAGACATTAATATATTTTAACATGTTAGCAGCAAGGTTTTAATAAATATTAAAGTCTAATGTAAAATTCTTAATATTATCTGTTTTGGTAATAAATGAGAAATCACAATAATATTTGCTGATATATTATCTGTATCACCAACAGGAATATCATGGTAAAGATGCTACCCAGAGTGTTGCCTGTATATGAGGTGGCTCATCTGGAAAGGTTTTGTTTATGACACACAGAACTGAAGCTGTCTATCATCTGTCTTTCCATGGAAATGTTCCTAAATCCATAGTGATTTCCATAAGTTACTTAAGTAACTGTTGAGAAATAAGTGCATGCTCTCTGTGAAGGTCATGGAGACTGCCTTCAGTTCTACCATTAATGCGCAGTTTAAATTCATTCATGAAATTACAGTAGATATAACTTTAAAAGTAAAAACACTGGTTCTAAGCAGATGAAAAGGAAGTTAGAAATGAACAAAAGCTCTGATCCCTGTTTCTAGTTTGTTATGTGAAAAGGGCAAACCAACCCTGCTTAGCTTTGTTGAGTAAAAATGTGAATTTTCTCCCCTATCGCCTATGACTGATAACTTTGAATTTAGAGGCCTCCGGTGATGCATTTTTTTTTCACTTATCCTTTTATGGGGTTCTTTAACCTTGTCATCTTCTTTAAAAGACGAAATATTTTTTGGCTGTTTACTACATAGCCCAGGCTTGTCTCAAGTTTGTGATTCTCCTACTTCTACCTCCTGAGTTTATATTCCATGTCTCTGTCACCACATGCAGCCCAACAAAACATTCAAATCTAGAACAACAGCAACAGCAACAAAATAAAACAAAGAAAAAAACAAGACCTTTAGTCATTGTTTTTTATTTTCACTGCGATTTTTACTTAGTTTTTCCAAAGCATTTATAGAGACTCTTCTGTCTTTCTAGAATCCTGTTTTATAAATGACAGAGACAAAAGAAAGGACTGACAGTATTTATTAAGCACCCATTGGTGGTAAGCCATGCATCACTGAATTTTACTTGAGAGATCTCATGCAATCTTTTTTTAAATTTAATTTTATTTTTAATTTACTTTTTTACACTCCATATTCCATTCCCCACTCCTCCCATTCACCTTCCAACTGCTCCACATCCCACACCTCCTCCCTCACCCCCAATCCCACCTGACTTCTAAACTCCCTGGGGCATCCAGTCTCTTGAGGGTTAGGTGCATCCTCTCTGAATGAACACAGACCCGGAAGTCCTCTACTGTATGTCTGCTGGGGGCCTCAGATCAGCTGGTGTATGCTGTCTGTTTGGTGGTCCAGTGTTCGAGAGATCTTGGGGGGGGGGTCCAGATTAATTGAGACTGCAGGTCCTGCTACAGGGTCCCCCTTCTCCTCAGCTTCTTCTATCCTTTCCTAATCCAACAACAGAGGTCAGCTGATTCTGTCCATTGGTTGGGTGCAAATATCTGCATATAACTCTTTCAGCTGCTTGTTGGGTCTTTCAGAGAGCAGTCATGATAGATCTCTTTTTGTGAGCACTCCATAGCCTCAGTAATAGTGTCAGACCTTGGGACCTCCCCTTGAGCTGAATCCCACTTTGGGCCTGTTGCTGAACTTTCTTTTCCTCAGGCTTCTCTCCATTTTCCTCCCTGTAATTCTTTCAGACAGGAATAATTATGGGTCAGAGTTGTGATTGGGGGATGGCGACCCCATCCCTTACTTGATGTCCTATCTTCCTGCTGGAGGTAGGCTCTGTAAATTCCCTCTCCCTACTGTCTGATATTTCATCTAAAGTCCCTCCCTTTGAGTCCTGGGAATCTCTCACCTCCTAGGTCTCTAGTGCATTCTGGGGGGAGGTGGCCCCCCCAACCTCCTATTTCCCCGAGGTTGCCTGTTTACATTCTTTCTGCTGGCCCTCAGAGATTCAGTCCTTTTCCCTCACTCAATTCCATATCAGGTTCCCCTCTCCCCAGCACTCCTCCCCAACCCCATCCACTTTCCCTCCCAGGTCCCTCACTCACTCACCGAAGAGAGAAGAAAGAGAGATCTCATGCAATCTTAATGATCCATTCTACAAGTGGAAACTAGCACACCATTTGCTCTCCAGCTATTTTTCATGCCATCCCAAATTGTTAGACCCTTCTCAACATGTACAGTGCTATTTGATGGTTGACAGGTAATCCTGCTTCTTCTAACCCAGACACATTCTCTCTCTTTGTGTTCTTTTCTGTTGGTCTTCTACCAAGTTTATTTCTCAAATTTATATATACATCTTTATATCTTGCCCTCTTGACTTACTAAATAAAAATTTGCATCTGCCATTTGTTCAACTTAAAAGTATAATGTATAACAAATACCTGTAGTATTTTCACTTTATTAGGAGATTCCTGGACACACAGTGCTTATAAGAATGAGATGTGTAATAGGATATTTCAGATGAGTTGGCAAACCTGGGCAGGGGCTCACTAGATAAAAAGTGCAATGCAGGAATATGGGGTGTATTCATTGATGTCCATACTCATCCCAAATAGAAGCAACCTGTAAGCATGACAGGAGCTCATATGAGACAGCTTTGTGAAGAAATTCAGCTTCTAAAAATGACTAGGTTCACAACCAGTGGCCAGCTCAGTCTCCTTCCTCAGGTGTTTTCTAAGAAGTGAGACAACTGCAGTCAGGACAACCTCTAAGAAGACTGCTGACAGAGAAAAAGAAAGCTGCTTCACTCCAATAATGCTGGGAGTTTGACTAGAGACTGTGGGATTTTTCTAGGATAACTCATCAAAGTTGAGAGCATCTTGTGACCAGGGAGTGACTTGTGAGGCCTGCCAGTGGCATTCCTATCTTCTCTCACTCTTTTCCAAGGCTGTCAGGTTAAGTGAGATGTCAGATGGTAAAAGGACAGCTACACACTCTACTTTTACAACCACTAAAGGATAGATGCAACTATCAGCTCATTTCTTTTTGCCGCTGGTAATCCATTTTGGTGTCTCATTTTGTACAGCTGCTTAAATTTCCTAGTTATCCATGTTAAACATGATTTTATATTTTTTTCAGGCATGAATGAAATAATCAGCCCTGTTATCACAGTATCTGCAGGGGACCCGAATAAGAACTTCTATCAGCGCTGGATAAAACAGTAGGTACTTAAACATTATCAACCTTCCCCCAAATATTACTCTTTCACCCAAAGGTAACTGGGCCTCTGTTAGCTACCTGCTGCTTGTTTGCTGTTTTATATAGTAACCTATGAAGATTATAACAGTGAAACGATGTAGTCTTGCATCACATAAAAGAATTTGTTTGCTAGAGGATTTGGTAAATTGTGTTATTATAATTTTTCCCTTTTTGGTAATATTAGAACTTAGAAAGACTACAATTCATAATTAATCTACTTTTAATGGCTATATAGATTAGACATTGTGTCCATTGTCAATATTTCTGATATTATAAAACATATTGCATTATAATATTTCTTACATTTATTGTTGGTTTTTCAAGCCTCTTAAATCAAAGGGGAGTACTTAAGTCATTTTATTCTAGTCTTGTCTCTATTTTTTTTTTGTGAGCTGTTCATCTCATAGTTTTCAAAAAGAAACTAGAAAATCAGGGTACCTAGCCTTTACATTTGAAAGTAAATGTATGTAATGGTTATATAAACATTTTCAACATTAGATACCATATACATACATACATACATACACACACACACACATATAGGCTGTGTGTGTGTGTGTGTGTGTCTATGTGTCAGTGTCTCTGTGTATATCTCACCCACCACACACTGGACTCTCTGCATAGACACAATAAATAGAATAACAGTAGTATATTGAGAAAGAATATGACTTTTTCCGAGATGGAAAATTATAGTGAGCAGCAGAAAGTTGCATAAGTATTATGCAGGTGTTTACTCACTTGTCAACAAATCTCTAGTTGGACACATATTAGAATGGTGCTGTTATTCTAGAGAATTCTTAGAATTATATTACTCAATCACTAACATAGATATGTAATCACTGTTAAGAGATATGCCTAGTGCTTGTGGTTTTAAACTAAAAAAAAACATGATAAGTAATAGGTGGGTTTTTGATTGTTTGTGGTTTATCTTTTGTTTATTGTTTTTGTAAATAGAAAGACTCCATTACTCCACAAAGAATAATAGGCATTGAGATGGACCAAAATTTGGTATACACATGTATGCATGAAGTAACCACAGAGTAAAAAGTGAATAAATAAATCATGAGCAAAATAACTGCATAGGGAAATTAAACATGGGTGTACTGTGCCACTGATATGCCATGGTGAAACAAATTATATTCTTAACCATGAGGTTAGGTGTTTAATAACCAATATTACTACTATAGTATGCATGTATTCTGCATGTGAAAGTTGCTATTTAATGCAATTTATTTCAATATGTATTCAATTTTGGGCATCAGAAGCCATGTGCAGGTTGCTGGACCCATTCTTTCTAGTTGCATATTATCCTAAATTATCCTATTAACCTTTTTCCTCAGAGATTTCCTTTATATCCTTCTTTTTCTTTTATTTATTTATTTATTTATTTATTTATTTATTTATTTATTCACTTTACATCCTGATCACTGTCCCCCTCCTGGCCACCCCCTCCCACAATCCTTCCCACATCCTCCCTCCCATTCTCCTCTGCGTGGGTGGGGCCTGCTGAGTATCTCCCTGCCCACCTGGCACTTCAAGTCTCTGCAAGGCTAGGCCCATCCTTTGAGGGGTTTTCTAATATAGTAGAAATGAGTATAACAAAAGACAGGAGAAATAAAATTAGGCACCTATCCACAATAGTAACACTCCTATATTACCAAAATATGTCACGTGATAAAATAGCCTATGCAGCAAAAGACATGCATCTATAATCAAAAGTAACCATCTATGAACTCAAAAGAAGTATTATATGTGTATTGAATGTAATAATGGATGGAAGTGCTGGATGATCTTTGTATTTTTGAGGAAATATATAATTCTCTTAAATAGTGAGAAATTCAAATAGTTCTTTGAAAATATAATACAGTGTTTTTTTCATATTCACACAACATTCAACTTTTCCCTGATTTATTCCCCTTCCTTACATACCTATCTTTATGTCAAAAATAAACACCCTTCAAGATAAATTTGTGGTGCCCAAATATGCTTGATTATGTGGTGTTTCACTGGAGAGTGGTCAACTTACCGGTGCCTACATTCTTAGAAAAAACTTCTTTTCCAGAAGCTAATAATTGCCTGTAATTCTATGTCTTTTAGTGGGATTGTGTTCCCTATACCCTGCTTGATGCTAGGATTTTACCTAAGGCTAACATAGGTTGTGGTAAAAGTACTATAAAGTGCATGTAAATAGCTGCTCTACTGTGTTTAGAAGATAATGTTTGTTGTAATTAACCAATCCAGGCTTTTATCCTCTTTCCTCTGATGCTTCCACAATGATTGCTGACTCTCTGGATGGAGATTTGTGATATATATTTCCCCATGAGACCAAAAATTCTGCAATCTGTTATTCTATGGTTGTTGGCCATTTTGAGTTATCTGTGATAGTCATCATCTTCAAATAAAAGCTTCTCTGATGATGGTTGGGAAATTTATTAATTTATGGGTCATTAGGTATTAGGTCAGCATTTTTTTCTTTTTCCAATTTTTTATTAGGTATTTTCTTCACTTACATTTCAAATGCTATCCCGAAAGTCTCCTATACTCTCCTCCCCTCCCCCGCTCTCGTACCCACCCACTCCCACTTCTTGGCCTTGGTGTTCCCCTGTACTGGGGCATATAAAGTTTGCAAGACCAAGGGGCCTCTCTTCCCAATGATGGCTGATTAGGCCATCTTCTGCTACATATGCAGCTAGAGACATGAGCTCTGGGGGTACTGGTTAGTTCATATTGTTGTTCCACCCATGGGGTTGCAGACCCCTTCAGCTCCTTGGGTACTTTCTTTAGCTCCTCCATTGGGGGCTCTGTGTTCCATCCAATAGCTGACTGTGAGCACTCACTTATGTGTTTGCCAGGCACTGGCATAGCCTCACAAAAGACAGCTATTATCAGGGTCCTTTCAACAAAATCTTGCTGGCGTAGGCAATAGTGTCTGCGTTTGGTCGCTGATTATGGGATGGATCCCCTGGTGGGGCAGTCTCTGGATGGTCCATCCTTTTGTCTCAGCTCCAAACTTTGTCTCTGTAACTCCTTCCATGAGTGTTTTGTTCCCAATTCTAAGGAGGAATGAAGTATCCACACTTTGGACTTCGTTCTTCTTGAGTTTCATATGTTTTGCAAATTGTATCTTGGGTATTCTAAATTTCTGGGCTAATATCCACTTATCAGTGAGTACATATAATTTACTAGCTTACCCATTTAGCATCTTAAATCTGGTAGGCTTCCCCTAGGGTCTTTGATTTATATTGCTATAGGATCTTAACCTGATAATAGTGCCAGATATATGTGCTTTATCTCACAGGGAAGGCCTCAAGTCCAATCAGAAAGTTGGTGTTTTCTCCCATGATGTTGGTAACTTTATTACATCAGTGTGCATGTCCTCCCAAACCAATCATTATTGTAGTTTACAGGAGTCACAACTGGCTAAGACTGATTATTATATCTTTGTCTGATATCTTGTATAGTACCATGAAAGCTAGCCAGTAGAGGTGAAGTTTCCAGGTTAATAGCAGCTTGATATTTCCATGTCTGATGTGATACCTTCAGCAATACTGTCTTACCTTTAAGTTCTAGAGGGTAACCAAGAACAAAGGCAAGGGGATTGCAATTTTTGGTGGTCTATTAGACACCAGTGTCGAACAACTATCCTCTAGTAGAGAAATTGAGAGAGAGAGACAGAGACAGAGACAGAGACAGAGATTGTAAGAGGGCAACTACTAGAGGCTAACAAATAAAAATGCCGATAATAATTATGACTTACCTCTTTTGTAGTTGGTAACACATGCATTTTATATATATATATGTATATATATATATATACATATACATACACACACACACACACAGACACACACACACACACACACACACACACACATATATATATATATATATATATATATATATATATATATATATATATGGTTTCCATGTGTTTTGGAAAAGATATTTGATACTACTCATCCATTTCCATACTCTTATCCTAACCTCTATCACTTAACCCAATATTAGCCCTCTCTGTCCCAATATTCCCTTTTAACCATTTATAACAGTTTATTCTATCTCTCCTGCCTGCAAAGCCTTTATCCATAGCTCCTTAATAAGGGGTAGTCCTAGTGAAGCACACATATCTAAAAGAAAGCACATTATATATGTCTTTCTGGGTTTGTGTTCCCTCACTTAGAATGATTTTTGGAGCTCCATTCACTTACTTGATATTTCACAATTTTATATTTCTTAATAGCCGAGTAACAGATAAATATGTAAATATACCACAGTTTCGTTATCTATTCTTCAGTTGATAGACGACCAGACTATTTTAATCTCATGGCTATTGTGAACAGAACAACAATTAACACGGCCAAGTGTCTCTACAGTAAAACATGGAGTCCTTTGGGCATATGCCTAAGAGTGGTATAGATGAATCATGTATAGATCTATTTCTGTTATTTTGAGGAATCATCACACTGATTCCTACAGTGGCTATACTAGTTTGCAATCCCATCAGTGTGAATAAGTACCTTTCCTCGTCTCACATCAGGATCATCATCTATCCTTTTCTTTTTCTTTTTTTCTTTTTATTAATTAGGTATTTTCTTCATTTACATTTCAAATGCTATCCCAAAAGTCCCCCATACCCTCCCCACCCCCACTCCCTTACCCACCCATTCCCACTTATTGGCCCTGGAATTGCCCTGTACAGAGGCATATAAAGTTTGCAAGACTAAGGGGCCTCTCTTCCCATATGCAGCTAGAGACACGAGCTTAGGGGGTACTGGTTAGTTCATACTGTTGTTCCACCTATAGGGTTGCAGACCCCATTAGCTCCTTGGGTACTTTCTCTGGCTCCTCCATTGGGGACCCTGTGATCCATCCAATAGCTGACTGTGAGCACCCAGTTCTGTGTTTGCCAGGCCCTGGCATAGTCTCACAAGAGACAGCTATATCAGGGTCCTTTCAGCAAAATCTTGCTAGTGTATGCAATAGTGTCTGGGTTTGGTGGCTGATTATGGGATGGATCCCCGGGTGGCATAGTCTCTGGATGGTCCATCCTTTCGTCTTAGTTCCAAACTTTGTCTCTGTAACTCCTTCCATGGGTAATTTGTTCCCTATTCTAAGGAGGAATGAAGTATCCACACTTTGGTCTTCCTTCTTCTTGATTTTCTTGTGTTTTGCAGATTGTATCTTGGGTATTCTAAGTTTCTGGGCTAATATCCACTTATCAGTGAGTGCATATCAAGTGACTTCTTTTGTGATTGGGTTACCTCACTAAAGATGATATCCTCCGGATACATCCATTTGCCCAAGAATTTCATAAATTCATTGTTTTTAACAGCTGAGTAGTACTCCATTGTGCAAATGTACCACATTTTCTGTATCCATTCCTCTGTTGAGGGACATCTGGGTTCTTTCCAACTTTTGTCTATTATAAATAAGGCTGCTATGAATGTAGTGGAGCATGTGTTGTTATTACCTCTTAGAACATCTTCTGGATATATGCCCAGGAGAGGTATTGCTGGATCCTCCCGTAGTACTATGTCCAATTTTCTGAGGAACCACCAGACTGATTTCCAGAGTGGTTGTACCAGCTTGTAATGCCACCAGCAATGGAGGAGTGTTCCTCTTTCTCCACATCCTTGCCAGCATCTGCTGTCACCTGAATATTTCATCTTAGCCATTCTGACTGGTGTGAGGTGGAATCTCAACGTTGTTTTGATTTGTATTTCCCTGATGATTAAGGATGTTGAACATTTTTTCAGGTGCTTCTCAGCCATTCATAATTCCTCAGTTGAGAATCTTTGTTTAGCTCTGGACCCAATTTTTTAATGGGGTTATTTGAATTTCTGGAGTCTAGCTTCTTGAGTTCTTTGTATATATTGGATATTAGTTCCCTATCAGATTTAGGATTGGTAAAAATCCTTTCCCAATCTGTTGGTGGCCTTTTTGTCATATTGACAGTGTCTTTTGCCTTACAGAAGCTTTGCAATTTTGTGAGATGCTGTTTGTCAATTTTTGATCTTATAGCACAAGCCATTGCTATTCTATTTAGGAATGTTTCCCCTGTGTCCATGTATTTTAGGCTTTCAGTATACTTGATCCCCCTGCCCCATTCCCCTCCTCATTCCCATGCTTACCCAGTTCTGTCTCTCCCATCTCCTTTGATATCTATGTTAGTTCCCTTTCTGAGAAATATTCAAGCATCCTCCTTTGGACCCTCGTTGATATTTATCTTCTTTAGATCTGTGAATTGAAGTGTGGTTACTTGTGCTTTATGGATCCACTTATAAGCAAGAACATACCTTGTATGACCTTTTGGGTCTGGGTTACCTTAATCAGGATGACATTTTGTAGTTCCATCTATTTGCCTAGGATGTCCTAATTTTTAATAGCTAAATAGTATTCCATTATGTAAATGAACCACATTTTTTTGTCCATTTTTCAGTTGAGGAGCATCTGTTGTTTCCAGCTTCTGGCTATTATGAATAAAAGCTGCTATGAACATAGTGGAGCACATACCCTTGTGGGATGTTTGAGCATCTTTTGTGTGTATAACCAGGAGTAAACACTCCTGGTTACCAGTTGGTTAGCTAGGTCTTTTTTTTTTTATTATGTATTTTCTTCAATTACATTTCCAATGCTATCCCAAAAGTCCCCCACACCCTCCGCCCCCACACTCCCCTACCCACCCATTCCCATTTTTCGGCCCTGGCGTTCCCCTGTACTGGGGCATATAAAGTTTGCCTAACCAATGGGCCTCTCTTTCCAGTGATGGCCGACTAGGCCATCTTTTGATACATATGCAGCTAGAGTCAAGTGCTCTGGGGTACTGGTTAGTTCATAATGTTGTTCCACCGATAGGGTTGCAGATCTCTTTAGCTCCTTGGATACTTTCACTAGCTCCTCCACTGGGGGTCCTGTGATCCATCCAATAGTTGACTGTGAGCATCCACTTCTGTGTTTGCTAGGCCCCGGCCTAGTCTCACAAGGGACAGCTATATCACGGTCCTTGCAACAAAGGCTTGCTAGTGTATGCAATGGTATCATCGTTTGGAGGCTAATTATGGGATGGATCCCTGGATATGGCAGTCTCTAGATGGTCCATCCTTTTGTCTCAGCTCCAAACTTTGTCTCTGTTACTCTTTCCATGGGTGATTGTTTCCAATTCTAAGAAGGAGCAAAGTGTCCACACTTTGGTCTTCGTTCTTCTTCAGTTTCATATGTTTTGCATATTGTACCTTATATCTCGCTATACTAAGTTTCTGGGTTAATATCCACTTATCAGCGAGTACATTTCATTTGAATTCTTTTGTGATTGGGTTACCTCACTCAGGATGATGCCCTCCAGGTCCAACCATTTGCCTAGGAATTTCATAAATTCATTCTTTTTAATAGCTGAGTAGCACTCCATTGTGTAAATGTACCACATTTTTTGTATCCATTCCTCTGTTGAGGGGCATCTGGATTCTTTCCAGCTTCTGGCTATTATAAATAAGGCTGCTATGAACATAGTGGAGCATGTGTTCTTCTTACCGGTTGGGACATCTTCTGGATATATGCCCAGGAGAGGTATTGCGGGATCCTCCAGTAGTACTATGTCCAATTTTCTGAGGGACCGCCAGACTGATTTCCAGAGTGGTTGTACAAGCTTGCAATCCCACCAACAATTGAGGAGTGTTCCTCTTTCTCCACATCCTCGCCAGCATCTGCTGTCACCTGAATTTTTGATCTTAGCCATTCTGACTGGTGTGAGATGGAATCTCAGGGTTAGGGCTTGAGGTAGAACTATTTCCAATTTTCTGAGAAATCTCCAAATTGTTTTCCAGAGTGGTTGTACAAATTTCCAC
This sequence comes from Mus musculus, assembly GCF_000001635.26. NCBI lineage: Eukaryota > Metazoa > Chordata > Mammalia > Rodentia > Muridae > Mus > Mus musculus. The sequence continues at coordinate 107,276,843 of NC_000086.7, forward strand.
TCCTACCAACAAAGAAGGAATATTCACTCTTTTTTTTTTTTTTTTTCAATTTTAGCCTTAGTTGTCCTGACTGGGCTAAAATGAAAACTCAAAGTACTTTTGCCTTGCAGTTTTCTAATGACTATGGGTGTTGAACATTTTTCAAATGTTCCTCAGTCTTTTGTGTTACAACTTTTTCTGAACTCTTTATTTAGTTCTATAATGAAAATTTTAATACGGGTTGCTTGTTTTCTTGTTTTTTCCCCTTTTTGGGTTCTTTATGTATTCTAGATACTACCCCTCTACTGATTATAAAGCTGGTAAGATTTTTTCCCCATTCTAGAGAGTTCCTCATCACCTGAGTGATGGTGCTCTTCTCTGTGAAGCCACTTCTTTTGTTTCATGAAGTCCCATTCATTGTTTGTCTTAATGCTTGTGTTCTCAGGATCCTGCCTTCTTGTGCCCCTACCTGGAAAACTTCTTTAAGTAGAAATTCAACTCACACTTATAATTCTAACTATCCTCACCAATTGTTTCCATCCTTAGCTGGTAGAAACTAGATTTCTAGTTCCTGAGCTTTATGTCTTGTAGCCAGCTCCACCCATGCCAGTTGCATGTACCTGATTCCTTCTCAAGGCAGACACTTGACTAGTATAGACAATTACGCCCATTTCCACTACAGGAGGACCTCCCTCTTCAGGGATGATCATTAGACTTATATACCAGTAACTCCACTCACCCTTGTGATCTTCATTTTTCTTATGATAGCTATGAAAATCACTAATCAATATACAGCTTCTTACTTAAGAGAATACTCAAGAAATGTTTTTAAAACTGAATAGAAACATAATCTAGCAAATCATAAAACACTTTTTTTTTATTTTCAATCATGTTTACAGTCCAGTCATACCCCTCCAGTTCTCTGACAGTTCCTCCTCTTCTGTCTTAAAGAGGATGTCCTCACCCCACCTCACCCCACTCCCACCCCATGAGACTTCTCCACTTCCTGGGGCCTCGAGTTTCTCTAGGGTTAGGTGCATCTTCTCTTACTGAGGCCAGACCAGGCAGTCCTCTGCTGTATATGTGTTGGGCGCCTCTGGCCAGCTGGTATTTGCTGCCTGGTTGGTGGTTCAATGTCTGAGAGATCCTAGGGGTTCAGATTAATTGAGACTGCTGGTCTTCCTATAGGGTTGACATCCTACTCAGCTTCTTCCAGCTTTTCCCTAATTCAACCACAGGGGGCAGCTGCTTCTGTCCATTGGATGGGTATAAATATCTGCATCTGCTTCTTTCAACTGGTTGTTGGGTCTTTTGGAGGGCAGTCATGATAGGGCCCTCTGTGTGCATACCATAGCATCAGTAATAGTGTCAGGTCTTGTAGTCTCCCCTTAAGATGGGTCCCAATTTGGGCTGGTCTTGGACTTCCTTTTCCTCCATCTCTTCTCCATTTTTGTCCCCGCAGTTCTTTTAGACAGGAATAATTCTGGGTCAGAGTTGCTGACTGTGGGATGGCAACACTATCCCTCTACTTGATACCCTGTCTTTCTACTGGAGGTGGATTCTACAAGTTCCCTCTCCCTACTATTGGGCATTTTTATCTAAGGTCTCTCCCTTTGAGTCCTTAGAGTCTCCCACCTCCTAGGTCTCTGGTACATTCTATAGAGTCTCCCCACCTCCCATCTCTCAAGGTTGCATATTTCCACTAATTCTGCTGGCCCTCAGGGCTTTACTCTTGTTATCCCCTGCCGCAATACCTGATCATGTTCCCTCTTCCTCTCCCCTTCCCATTCCCTTCTTCCACCCTGGTCCCTCCCTCCCTCTGGCCCCCATGATTGCTTTCTTTTCCCTCCCAAGTGGAACTGAAACAAGAAACTACTTTTTTGATATGGGTCACTGATCCTTTTATTTTACATGTAGCACCACTGGAGAGTCTTGTTTGTGGCCACCCCAGAGATTACACAATACACTAGCTGGGAAGTAAGGTGACAGAAACAGTGATGGGGACCAAACACATGATTAAATGCTGGGGTTTCCATCAGGGCTTCAGGTGGTCAGACCTGGTTTCAGAAATCTAAGAAAGCAGTGACATGGGAAGGATAAACACTGGGCTGGCCTTAAGATACCTCTGTGACAGATATCAGGCACAAGAAGATTCTAAGCAGCTAGTGGCTCTAAGCATCTCCAGCCCATGCTTTACATGGTCAGGGACTTCATGAAGGACCTGTTGGCAACTTTGGCCTTGCTGCCCAGCTCTTCATTGATTCTAAGGATTTGATTGTATCTGACCAAGTCAGATCAGCAAGGGGCATCATTCTTGATCTGCCTAGTGCTAGCTAGTTGAGTATGATATGCTGGAGTTATTAGAAGACTTGAAGTTCAGATCATTCTTGACAGGTCTATAGAACTCAGAGGCAGCCACATTCATTCCAATGACAACCTGGTCGGTATAGCTAGCCATCTTCAGCAGCTCTAGTCTTCTTTCTTCAGGATCTTAGGTACTAATGCACCCATATCACCCACATTGGTTTTATCTTCATTCTTCTAATATCTCTGCTTGATGATGTTCTTCAGGTTGTGGTAAATCTCTGCTCCAATGAGCATTGCTTCCAAGAAATAAGATACCCCACAGGGAGGATCATGAATTGTTACATGGCCAGCTTGTTGGCAGCAGGAGAATCACCACTGATCACATTAAAAGCTGGGACCAGCATGGTGACTTCCTGGTTGCCAGCCAGGTCAGCAATTTCGATGGTAAAGGAGTACCTCATTTCCCATGGCAGCAGAATTGCAAACAGCCACAGACACTCCCATGATGCCATTTGCACCAAATTTTGATTTATTTTCACTGCACTCCATCTTGATCATCAGTTTGTCTTTCTCTTGTTCCACAAAAATTTAGTTGTTTTTGCTAAGCAGAGCAGGTGCGATAGTTTCATTGATGGGCTTAATAGCCTTTGAGCTACCCCTCACTGTGTAGTGATTCTTATCCTCATAGAGTTCTATTATCTCATAGACACCAGTGGAAGCACCACTAGGCACAGCCAATCAGAAGCGAACCATAAAGGTATAAAGATCAACCTTAACAGTGGAATTGCTGACAGAGTCAAAGATTTCTCTGGCATGGATCTTGAGAATACTCATGGTGGATTTCTGGCCATTGGATCTTCCAACAGGAAAGAAACAGGATTCTGCAGACACTGAAAAGAGTGTTAAGGAGAGTTGTGCATGCTGCATTTCCTGAGCTGCTCTCAAAAAAATCCCATTTTGAATGGAGAGTTAGATGAAATTCATGACAGAAAGAAAATAAAAATTAAACTCATACAAAATCTGACACTCATGGTACTAGTGTTCTTCTTTTTAGGGCTTTCAAGGAAGCAGAGTTAGAATGCATTGCTATTAAGTGTTAAAAGGATACAGATAACAGAGCAGGATAGATAAAACTGGGATGGGGAACTGAGCAAGGAGTATAAGGAGGACTAAATAACAATATGGAAGAGAAATGTTACCATATTAGATAAATTTAGGGTTGATAAGTCTTTTAAATAATCTTATGGTTGCTGTCTATTTGTTTTAATTTTATGTAATCAGTCAGTGAGTGCTTATATAAATGATGACAAGAAAGATGTAGAAATAAATTAATACATCAGGGACTAATTATAGAAGAAATAATACATGCAATTGACTATTGTTCATTGTAAAATCTATAGGTAACCAATTTCTTAGATCTGGGATTACAAGGTCACTGCCATAATTGTTGAATGATTAATTCAACCCCCAAACTCTATGTATCTAATATTTTCTTCCCCTAACATATATCTAAGTCGATAAGTACATTGATGCTATATGAATTTATTTTTTCCTGTGGGTTGGGGTTATCCTTGAAATGTTACAAAGTCAATATGTAGAAATTTTAATGAATTTGACCTAAATGAGCTTCAAAAATGTGACTAGTCACTTATTTATTTTTTTTATTCTAGTGATGTGGGTATCTAAAATTGACCAAATATTTCTAATAATATACTTCACTGAAAATACTTATTTTTGTTACATGTTTTAGTTTAATAACCTCTCCTTTCCTTAGCTTTCCATAACTTGTATTTAAGGATCAAAAACAACACATTTATAAATAGGAGGTAAGTGCTAAAATTATATATAAACCCACCCTAACCCAGATTAAAATTCACAGGCTTACTGTGGTGTCTGGGAATTCTGAGGGACAATGGTGTAGATTTAAGTATTTAGCCTATAGAATAACTAAAATAAGTAAGTAACCATTTGAACTAATAAAAATATGTGTCCTAGCATACTTTGTGCTAGGATAATCTTGAATAGTGGAAGCCTAGTACACCAATAAGAGATCAGGCTAAAAAAAATAGTGTTTTTAGTGTTACATTTTTCACGTCTTTGTAGTGTAGCTTTAGGAGATATTTTAACTTGAATCTGATTGAAAAAACTATAGACACACGTCAGTCTAAAATAATAAAGTAATGTTATTTAACAAAACAAAAGGGAAGTAGAGCTAACACACATGTCAAAATGCTGTCAACATGGATAAAATATGAATATTGGTTCACTTCTGAAGTCCTGCTGGGTATTACCGAATATGTTATTGTTCAAAAGTATAAAAAGGTCCATTTGTCAATGAGGGTTCTTTATTGTCTTGCTGTTCATATTAGGTAGGAGAGGCCCTTAGTTATTTTAGCCAATTTGAACTTGGAATAGAAGTTCTTTCTATAAATCCATCTGCAAAAGATTGGAAACAGGACATTTTCTAGATTTCATAGATACTTTTAGTTCAACAAGACTTCATTAAAATAAGTTGTAATGCATTTTGTTTAAAGCCAAACAATAGTAGCAAACCATACTTCCCTGACAATCCTCTCAATAATTACCAGTGCCAACTTGTTTTAGATATTGCAATAATGTGTTACCTAAACTGTGCAAATGTCACAATCAATGCCATTTATTGAAAAAAGTATTTAGTAAGAAAACTTTATTCAATGAATAAGTACGTAAAATTCCAATCAAAATATTGTTTTGCATCAAATTCTAACACCTGGCTTGTACTCAAGCAGGAATTGTGATGACATGTGTTATCCTTAAGAAACTTCATCCTTGCCCTAAATGAGAAAAACATTTCCATGTCTTTGAAGCTAGTAACCAAAAGATCAATTGTGAGAAGAAAAGAGAGAGTCATTTGTAAAGGATTCATCTGACATAGTTATCACTAATGAGTCATTTGTGGATGCCTTCATAAAAAATTATCAAAAATTGTGGTGAAGATCTACAGTGTTATTTGGTAGCTGATATTTTATCTCTTATTGTACTAATTAGAGACCAGGGGTGGAATGGCAACTAAGTGAGTATGTCATTACCTGGGTACTTAAAAAATCTTGGCTTTTCTTCATCTTCTGTATCTTTCTTTGGAGATCAATTCAGAGCAGTGGGTCATGATTTTTGTTTCGTTCATTTTAACAGATTATAAAAAGAGAAGGGTTGTCAAGGAGTACACCAGAGTGATTTACTACTCTATGTTGACTAAGCCAAGAGGAGGGTACTCCAAACAGAATTATTACTGGTGGCAGGCTAATCAAGGATTCTACTCATTTTCATTGCTTTTTGGGACAGTGTCTATGTACCTGAGATTGTTCTTACACTCACAATCATTTTTTTCTGCTCCTGGGTGCTAGAACCATAGACAAGTAAGCCATACACAGCTTCCCACATTTACCTGTAATGCTACTAGTGGCAGAATACTGACTGTGAGAACCAAGAACTGATAAACAAACAAACAAACAAACAAACAACTTCATTTTCTTTTACTACTACTCAGGGGACTAATGCTGCAAGAGAAGTGTAGGATCACAATACTGTTTTCTGGCATTTTTATCACTTCCCAAGGAAACCAAGGGTTTTACTTTAGTTACTTTTCTTTTGTGATAAACAACTATAACCAAGACAACTTATAAAATAAATCATTTACTAGGGCTTATAATTCCAGAGAGTTAGAGCATGTGATGGCAGAGTAAAAGGCATGGCGGTAGAAACAGCTCAGAGCTCACATTTTAAAACAGGAAACAGGAGACTGGAGACCAAGTATTCAAGCATATGAGCCTATGGGGGCCATTCACTGCAGGCATATCTTTTGAAGTATGTTCAACTAGAATCTGAAATCATGGAAAACTTGATAGAAGATTAAGTAACTAACTAGAATCCTTTTCTCTAGGAATATTAGAGGAGCTTTACCAATGAGATCCAGAAAATTACTTCCAGTCCAGCAGAAGGCAAAGCTGTGTCACTCAGGGAAACTGAAGCTCATTTAAAAGAGCAGAATTCAGTGTTATATAAAATTATTATCTGCTATTGAAAATACAAAATGATGAGATCTTCATATATTAGATTAATTGCCATGATCTTGGGATATCATTTTTCCATGGAAATTCTAAGTGTTATTACTGAACAATAAATATTTTGTTGTTGTCAGTGACACTTAATATTTTAAATCTTAAACCTTAAGTCATTTTCTATGAACATTCTGAAATGGCTGGAGACCTCAGTGTCTGTTGAAAGCAGTGGTTATCAATCTGTCTAATGCTATAACCCTTTAATACGGTTCTTCATGTTGTGGTGACCTCCATCCACAAAATCATGAATATAATTTTGCTACTGTTATTAATAAAAATGTGAGTATCTGATATCCAACCCCTGTGAAAGTGTCATTGGACGTCCCCCCCACCCCCAAGAGGCATTGTAACCCACAGGGTAAGAACAACTGGATTAGAGACTTCTCTATTATTCTTTGCTGTTAAAAACAAAATGCTATAGATTTGGGTAATATGGAAGAAAGGAACCCAGATATAAATGAACCACAAATATCAACAGAAGAGAAAACACAGTGAGCAAAAAGACTAGGCTGTGCTGATGTAGTAAATGAGCTTAGAAGAAAAGGCTGCAAAAGCTTTGGGACCTATTACATAGACTCCAGAAATTTTGAGTATGTGGAGCTATTGACATTCCTTTGAGAAAGTTGTCAGGTTTAAATTCTTCACTCCAGTTCCTAAAGGTGGGAGTCTGACATTTCCAGCTTAAATATTTTCCAAGGAGCAGACATCCTTACAAAGAAGGAAGATTAAACACATAGGAAATATTTTTTTCTTTTTCTTTTTCTTTTACTAAAGGAAGGCTTTTAGTCCCTTAAAAATCACACCATGTAGGTAGCCACCTACACACAAATCATGGCCAATCCTCTGGTGAGGCCCTGGGGACTGGTTTTATTTTCCACTCCACCCTTGCTCTTTCTACCAGACCCCATAAGGTTGGTTTACTCCTTACTTTCACAGGCTATTAATCCTGTGGAGCAGTGGATAGGGCACACACTCAAAGAGAAAATTTTGAGAAGGATGGCAAAAAAGTGAAAAGGGCCAGAAGGATGTGATTATCTTGGACGTTAGTTTATTTTATGTAAGCTTGGAAGCTCATAACTTTCCTGTTTAAAAAAATCCCCTCTTCTTGTCCAAATGCTCATGTCTGGTCTGAGACACAAGGTGAACATTCAGAAAATCGGAGGAAAATCCCCACAGCCGTGTCAGCACTGAGAACAGGAAATGCATACAGTTTTCCCACTGCAATGCAACTTGTGATCACCTCATCGCTGCTACCAAGTAAAAATATGCAAACTTTAATGTGTAAAGTGGAACTTTGTAGAATAGTGGCTTGTCCTCTAAAAGAAAAGAGTTGAAATACAGAAACACAGAGTGGCAAACCCATAAGGCATTTTATAACTGAGTTTGGGCGAACTAGTTTTAAATAGTTTCTTTGGTATTTCAGAGTTCCATTTACAAGCCAGGTAACACTTTAACTAATGTTTTAATCTTACGTGCATACGAAAGTGCTTGAGTTCCATTATGAATGAACTCTAAGTTAAACAACAGTCAACTAATGGAAGTTTATCTAATTGTGTATAAAAGATTATAGTATATGAGTGACATAAATGGTTCTTACCATTAGATTATCATTTGCTTTTGATGCTCAATAAACTTACTTGAATCTGAGATTCAGATACATATAGCTGGGCCTTGAAGGATAGACCAAATATCAATACATGTAGATGGACTAGAGATAGAGCAATTTAAACCAAATGATAGTCAAGAATGTGGAAAAAAGAGAAGGGACAATTTTCTAAACAACTTGACTCTGGGCTTTATGTTATTGTTTTTTACACTCAAAGCACATTCTCAAATTTGTGTGTACATTTAACTTGTTACAATGTACATTCCTTCTTTTTTTGACTTCCAGGCAATTATTGTTCAATTCATTGGGAATATATACTTCAAACACACACTGTAGTTATCCTAGGAATCAGAGTTTTAGAGACCTGACTAGTAAAATGGGAAATAATAAAGACAGATTAGCAAAACAATGGGAAACTCTTAAAAACCAACTGGTTTTTATGAATACAAGAGGCATCCTAGCATTGGCTTACGTATTTTTAGTTCTCACTACAGGCTTGAAAAGGCTTCAGAATTGTCCATCCTCAGTAAAACTGATATGCACTACTCTCCAAAATATAAAGTAATTGCAAACTAGTATGTCTAAGACAATGTGACTTGGCTTTATTCACTGGTGATGTGAGGCTGAGTGACCCTTTTCATGCTGTCTCCAAGTAATTGAGAGCACTTCTATAGCCAAGGAACAGGATACATTTTCTGTTGGAGAGGAAATAGCCCTCAAATCTCAGCAGAGACATTTGGACTCATTCACACTCATCTAAGTGAAGGATGGTAATGTTCACAATAACTCTGTCTGCCTGTGTGCATCCTTCCTTTTTCATTAAGTACAACTGTAGGAGTCTCATGGAAGTTGTTGAAACTTCTAGAAATGGCACCCTGGTAGAGCACATTTGTTTGTAGTAAAATAAGCCTGGTGGAACATCAAAATTTAGTGAATTCCCTAAGAGAAATAACCACAAAATACTTTCCCCAAAGTATTTGCTTACCACCATGTAGCAGTTACTAGACAGATCTTCCAGGGAATTTGTGAGATATTTGACTTCAAAAAATTCAGAAATCAAAACCTGGAGATTTTTGGCACCTACTGATAAAAATTAGTAACAAATTGTTCAACTTTCTTCACCCTAGTGTTTGTGATCACTCAGATACCATAATATTGAAAGTGGATACTGACAGCCATCCATTGCATGGAGCACAGGGTCACAAATGAAGGAGCTAAAGAAAGTACCCAAGGAGCTTTAGGGGTTTGCAGCCTTATACAGGAACAATATGAACTAACCAGTACCCCCAGAACTCCCTGGGACTATAACATCAACCAAAGACTACACATGGAGGGCCCCATCACTCCAGCTGCATATGTAGCAGAGGATGGCCTAGTCGGTCATCAATGAGAGGACAGTCCCTTGGTCCTGTGAAGGTTCTATGACCCAGTACAGGGGAATGCCAGGGCCAGGAAGCAGGAGTGGGTGGGTTGGTTAGCAGGGGGAGAGGGGAGAGAATAGGAGGCTTTCTGAGGGGGAAACCAGGAAAGGGGTTAACATTTGAAATGTAAATAAAGAAAATATCTAATAAAAAAGATTTTAAAAAGTGTTTCCCATACAGATGCACACAGCTGTTCAGCCTCACATAGTTTGCAATTACTTGTGTGTGTGTGTGTGTGGTCTATTTTATCATAGCCTATTAGTATGCATCTAACCAGATCTCTAAAATAAATAGGCTTTTGAGCACACAATTGCCTATAACTTGGGATTAGGTGGGTTTTTTTGTTTGTTTGTTTACTGTTGTTTGGTTAGTTAGTTTGTTTTTAGTTGTTGTTTTGCAAAACTCCACATCCCAAATAGCATCTCTATTGGTAGTACATCTCAAAGAGTACAACTAAATGTTTTAATTAACTTGTATTTTATAATTTGTATTCTTAAAATAAAGACACACATTTTCACAGGGAGAAGAGTCTTACAGTATGACCTAATATATTCTCAGATAATAGCATCTTAAATCTCAACAAAATGATAACGAAGCTTTCTCTGATATTCATTTGAAGCAAAATTCATCTAAATAAGTAAACAAATACATAATATAGCTAAAATAAGCATTCTCATGAAACATCAGCAAAATTCAGCAAATCTTCATGATATATAAACAAAAAATATAGTAATTCCCTTCAATGACTTTAGGAAATATTTTCTGACCTACATACACTAGAAACTTATCACAGTAATTTGGGGTCTTTGCATCCTTTTCTCTCCCAGCCCCCCTTTTTGAAAAGTCTGACATAGTACTTCAAATAAATCTCTCATAGCATAATTGTCCTCTGAGAGGCTCTACTCAGGAGGTGACCGAAACAGATGCAGACACATGCAAACACTGGACAGAGGTCAGGACTCTAATGGAAGAGTTGTGGGGGAAGGATTGAAGTCTCTGAAGGAGATAGGAACCCCACAGGAAGACCAACAGAATCAACTAACCTGGACACCTAGGAGCTCTAAGAGACTGCCCCCCACCCCCAACTGAAGAACACACACAGGCTGGAACGAGGCCCCTGGCACATACTTAGCAGACATGCAGCTCAGTCTCCATGTGGGCCTCCCAACAACTGGAGCAGATGATCTCCCTAAAGCTGTAGCCTGACTATGGTAGCTGTTCACTAACAGGCTTCCTTGTTTGGCCTCAGTGGGAGAGGATGCCCCTACTCTGGCAGGGACTTGATACGCCAGAGTGGGGGAATGCCAGGGAGGAGCACCCTCTCAGAGTAGGTAAGGGGAGTGGAGATGGGGGATAGTTTCTGTAAGGGAGGGAATAAGCAGTATATATATGTATATGTATATATATATACATATATATATACACATACATACATAAACATATATATACACACATACATATATATACATATATGTGTGTGTATATACATACATATATATATATATATATATAGAGAGAGAGAGAGAGAGAGAGAGAGAGAGAGAGAGAGAGAGAGAGAGATTGAGAGAGAGAGAGAGAGTCGGGCTATGTTCAGGTACCTGTTAGAGTGTAGATTCAGTATATTTTCAGGACTGACCTCTTCCCTGGGGAAGACCACCTGTTCCACCCCCAACTTTTTTCAGTTGCCTGTAGTTCTATATGTAGGGTTGAAGCTTCACAGGCTTTTCTCAATTCAGTTTGTCATGTGCATTGATGTTGTCCTTGTTTGGCTAATGCTTGGGTGTTTGTGTTGATGAGAGTCTATGGGTTTAACTTCTGGATTACTAGCAGATACAATCTCACAGCAACTTCCCTGATCTTCTGGCTCTTACAATATTTTATCATCCTCTTTTACAGTGTTCCCTGAGCCTTATGTGTGGAAGTGTTTTGTAGATGGATCATAGGGACTGGGCTCAACACTCTGCATTTTGATAGGGTATGGTTTCTGTAGCGATCTCTGAGTGTTGCAGGGATGTTTCCTTAATGAGGAGGGAAGACTACACTTCTTTTGGGTTTGATGGCAAATGTTTACAGATTTTTGTGCAGGAATATGCTGGTTTAATAAGTTAGTAATTGTAGATTCTCTTCTAATGTATTATTCCCCTCTTACATGCTTTAATTATCTATGATCATATCTTATACACTGTATAATGACTTTTATTCTTTTCTACCAGATTTTAATATTCAAGAAGAGAAAGGCCACACACCTTTTTCCCACTGTCTGTTCTATGGCAATATTATTAAGGTAACCATTGATTACCATGCTATATAGTTTCTGATTTGTGGATATACATCTTTAAAGAGCTAACCTAGGAAAAATAATGAAACCCTTAAGTAGAATTGAGCAGAATAAAAATGAAGAAGAAAATTAATATAGACAAACTAGGGTAGAAAATACAAAACGTAAACTGGGGCGGTAGTGAGAGTACTCGTGCAGAAAATAATCACCTAACCTAAGTCATGTTTATTGAGCACTTATTGGATACTAAATTTATTACTTATACTAGCAGAGTAAATTCTCGTACTAACTCTCTACATATGATATGATGATTATTGTCATTTTTAATGAACATAAGTTCATGTTCTGTGGCATCTGTGTCTGACTTCATATTTTACTTAACACATTTTTCCTCCAGATCAAGAAGTTTTGTTATAAATGACAGAGTTTCTTTAGTTTCAAAGGCTGAGTAATACTCAGCTATGTGCATGCACAGTCGATTATTTATATATTCTTTGTTGATGGATATATAGCTTGATTCTGTATGCTGTCTAAAAGGAATGATGGCAAAATAAACACGGGAGTGAAACAGTTTTGTTAAAATACTAATTTTATTTCTCTTAGATATATAACACAGAGGAGAGATTTTGAATCGTGATAGGTCTATTTGAATACATATTAAAATATATGATATATGTATTAGAAACTGCAGTCCTCTTTTTGTAGAATGATGTCAATGTATATTCCCTCCAATAAGGAAGAAAAAAAAAATCCCCCTTTTCTCTACATCTTCATTACCTTTAGAATTGTTGTAAAAGCTCTTTGTAATAGTTTGAGTGATATTTCATGTTAGTTTATAATTTTCATTTCTCTGGTGATTTGTGGTGTTTGCATCTCTTCTTACACCTCTATTCTGCCATCTAAATTTCTCTATCACTTAATTACAATCATCACATGTGAATATATTTCAAAGATAATATTTATTTTCAGAGTTGGTCAGTTTTGTTAATACTTCTTCCAATATCCATGCTATTTTTAACAATAATGTATAAAGATTATAGTACCAAGTTCTATATTTTTTATTTGAGAAATATCAGATCTTTAACATCTTCAAGCTGAATGCCTTTTATATAAAGTGAGACCCACATTTTTAGACAAAACATGATATTTTACTTACTAGAAGATTTACTTACCAGGCAAAATAACAACAATAATTCCTTCAAGGGCTGAATCATGCACACTTCAAACCACATGGAGTTGATAATCCAAAGCAGGATGTTTCATAATGCTCTTTTCATTTTCATTCTTCCCACGTATCTTTAAAGTCAGTTAAATCCTTCTAGATTTCAGCAGCCTTGAGGCAATGATTCAAGTCCCTAAGCTAAAATTTGTTTACCTCAAAAGAAGGGTCATGGGCCCAGCTGAGTCAGCCTTTGGGGGATTTGATTCTCTGTTCTGATGCTCTGCTCTCTTGTCTTGGATAATTAAGAGGTGACTAAATGGCCCATGTAAATGGAACTATTTAAAGAGAGGCTGGTTGCCCACTTATTTTCACAACATCTGGGAAGGATTTGAATCAAATCACTGGCCCCTAAATGATGCTTCAAGGACAAAAGCAATGCTGACTGTATCCGAGTCATATGGAAAGCTTTGTGAAAATAGAATTTTCTGGCCTTACCTAAAACATGTTGAATCAAAATCTCTAGAGGAAACACCTGGAAAGCTGTATTAATGTTTTTGCTGTTGTTGTTTTAAAGAAAACGTTTTCCTCACATGGGTCTGAAGATCCCTTATGTTTGGGAAATAGTGGTGGAAATCAGAGTTTCCAAAGACTTAACTAAGTTTAATTGTTAAAATCCAGGTCCTGAGGGAGGGGCTGAGATTCTTCTGAATTTCTAACAGGCTCCCTTCTTGTTGGCTTAGACATTTTTTGTAACAAAGTGCTGGATTATTTTTCAAGTTCCTTCTCATTTTACTTTTCTGCACTTTCTAGAACATTGGTTTTCAACCCTCCTAACGCTGTGACACTTTTATAGTTCCTCATGCTGTGGTGAGCCCCCAGCCACAAATGTTTTTTGGTGCTACTTCATAACTGTAATTTTACTAATGTTATGGATCATAATATAAATATCTGCATTATCTTGTGGTCTCAGACAAACCCTGTGAAAGGGTCATTTGATCTCCAAAGAGGATGTAACCTGTGGGTTGAGAACTGCTGTTATAGAACCTGTAGCATATTAATCCCCACTCAAATCAAAATTCTATTAATACTAATATATTTTTATACATGTGCTTTATTTTTTATTTTTCCTATATACAATGGATTTTGATCATACACACATACACAACTCCATTCCACCTTATCCAGGCTTCCCGATATGGCTCCCTCACAAATTTGTCATCTTCTGTTTTGTTTTGCGTTTTTAAATAATATACTGAGTCCATTGCAATCTGCTTACACTGGAGGGTGGGAAACCTACCAGGAGCCATACCAACAAAGAAAATTATTTTCTCTCCCCCTAGCAGTTATCAACTGCCAGTAATTCCACATCTAGGGACAAGGCCTTGTTCATACTGGAATTTTGATAGGATTAATCTTGAGCATGTGAACCTAGCTTCATATAAATTCATGACTGCAAAAAGAATCTTAATTCACATATAGGATAGCCTCCAGATGGGTTATTGGTTAGGGAATCTCCAGAGAAACACCCCCTCAAAGAAAAATACAAGTCAGGCTACTGCTATTGTTTGTGGTTGCCCACTGTAATTAGATGGTCATATCCTAGTATTGCTGAAGATACCACATATTTTGGTTGTAATACATATAAGAATTAATTTTAAACTGACTTGGAAACTTCTTCCTGGCTAGCCAGTTTTTATTGTGAGGGTGATACTATTAGGCCTCTGGAAGAAAAAGACATTAATAGTCTTCTCCATGTTGTAATACTAACCTGGGGATAGAGTAGGGAAGACATGCACTACGGTGCAATAGTGGCACAAAGATTGGGGAGATAAACAACTACATTCTGATTGGGTTTAAGGTCTGTTCCATAGAAGGAAATTTGTGAGTGACACTGTAAACCTTACCAAAAGCTTATGGCTAGAAAGGCCATCTGCCCTAGAGGAGAATCTACTGTGTTGTTTTGCTAAAACATGATCATATTAAAATGCTTTCTAAATATTTGTTTGTACCCACAGCTCTGTGATGTTCTCAACCTTGGTTAGAAAAGCCTCTTTTTGCAGTGGGAAGCAATTAATGCAGAGACTCCTAACTGACCAAAATGCTAAGACTAAGTGACTATGACTTCTTAGCCCTAAGCAAAATTAGATATCACCCAAAAAAAAGTGAGGCTCAGGAAATATTAAGGATAAGAAGAGTAAAGAATTTAAGACCTAGATGATGGGGAGGAATTTTGTGAAGTGTTGTTTTCTGGATATGATGTGACCATTAAACACTAGTTTTTCTTATTTAAAAACGCTAGGTGTAACAAGTTTATTTTCTTTTACTTGCAGGTTTGCCTTTTATTCTCTCTCTCTTCTTTAATGCAGATCTGAAAAAGTCTTGGGAAAAAAAAGAACCATCAAAATAAGTCATCTTCAAACAGTGGCTGAGCCAGCCTGCACTGAAGCAAACCTTTCTTCTCTGTGTGCCAGATGTCTCTCCCCAAAAGAACATGAAACGTCCTTCCAAACACCTGTAAAGTGATAACCATCATATGGGAATTTGAGAAGTTGATGTATGACATAGTTATGAATCAAATGAGAAATATCCTCTTTCCATGATGTCCTGGCCTGGAAGACCTTACCACAAAATAAACAAGAGAAGAACATTTTAACAACTTTTCATGTGTGCTTGCACAATGGATTTCTGTGGTTATGTATACAAAGCTGAGGCATAAATACAGCCAGGTTTTTTTAGACTTCCCAAATCATGTGTAGAGGCTAACAATTGTGGCAAAAGTTTGTTTTATACTCTGTCTCTCTGAGCCACTGACTTGTGGACAGTACAGAAGTTACTTGTGGATTTAAATTTGAATGACCAGTAGGCAAAGAAAATTTCTCTTGGAAATAATCATGACTGATAATTTTACATGTAACAAGACAGATGGAGACAATACAGATTTCCGGTACTTCATTTATGCAGTGACATACACTGTTATTCTTGTGCCAGGTCTTATAGGGAACATATTAGCCTTATGGGTATTTTACGGCTATATGAAAGAAACCAAAAGGGCTGTGGTATTTATGATAAACCTAGCCATTGCTGACTTATTACAGATTCTCTCTCTGCCACTGAGGATCTTTTACTACTTGAACCATGACTGGCCATTTGGTCCTGGTCTCTGCATGTTTTGTTTCTACCTGAAATATGTAAACATGTATGCCAGCATCTACTTCTTGGTCTGCATCAGTGTGCGAAGATTTTGGTTTCTCATGTACCCCTTTCGTTTCAATGACTGCAAACAGAAATATGACTTGTATATCAGCATTATTGGCTGGCTGATCATCTGCCTTGCCTGCCTGCTCTTTCCTCTCCTCAGAACCAATGATGATACTCCAGGTAACAGAACCAAATGCTTTGTGGATCTTCCTATCAGGAATGTTAATCTGGCCCAATCTGTTGCCATGATAACTATCGGAGAGGTGGTTGGGTTTGTTACTCCTCTTATGATTGTTTTATACTGTACCTGGAAGACAGCTTTGTCATTACAAAATAAATATCCCATTTCTCAACATCTTGGAGAGAAAAAGAAAGCCCTGAAGATGATTCTGACCTGTGCAGGGGTGTTTCTAGTTTGCTTTGTACCTTATCACTTCAGCTTTCCTTTAGATTTCCTGGTTAAGTCCAATGAAATTAAGAGTTGCTTTGCCAGAAGAGTGATTCTAATATTTCATTCTGTGGCCCTGTGTCTGGCAAGCCTGAACTCCTGTCTTGACCCAGTTATATATTATTTTACCACTAATGAGTTCAGAAGACGCCTTTCAAGACAAGATTTGCCTGATAACATCCAACTCCATACAAAATCATACAAAATTGCAAGTAACCATGCCACTTCTACCGTGGCAGCTGAACTATGTTAAATAAAACCCAGAACTGAACATGGCCTGGAATGCAAATACCAGAACACATTTGCAGTACCTCATCAAGACAGTATTCACAGGAAGTATTCATAACCTTTCAGTGTGGTCTATATTACTTACATGGGGAATGCACATATTTATGACAATACCTGTTTAGAATATTGCATTTCAATATCATTGCTGGTGACATGTCCATGCGGTAATGTTGGACCAACTCTTTAAGACGTAAATGGTGAAATTTTGATAATACTGCGCACATATTCTCTCAGCTAGAGTCATCAGCTTTATCTGTGAACCTAAGTCACAAAATCAATTACTAACTCAAGCCCATTTTAAGCACTGAGTTTTCTTACCACAGTTGCTGAATCTATGTTCAAAAGGTGTGCAATTGTCCATTTGTAGTAGTGATCACAGTTTGCATTCCAACAACATATTTGGTTGTTTTTAAAGTGGGGTGGGCAAAACTTTATGTGTACATAGTGTTACAAAAACAGGGTAATTGTTATTTCCCAAGTGTGATTCCATTCAAGGATTTGAAACTCCAATGCTTTATTTCTTCAGTTAGTTTTAATATGAAACATCATCTGTCACATTACTTGTTGAATGAATTTCTGAAACCAGGCTCTGGTACACTTAAACTAAGAACAACAAACATTCATGACACATAGTAATCCTCTGTAATTGTATAAAATGATACATTGAATAGTCCCAGGGCAGGTAGTTTTCTACAGTTAAGGCAACATGAGTCAGATGGCCTTTATGCTTTAGAGAAAGGAAAGAGGTGACAACCACAATTCTGGCTCTCTGAAACTAGGTCCAAAGAATACCTTCAGGTATATATGTATGAACATGCCTAGGAGAGGGATAGCTTTTCATCATAATTTAGAATTACATTGAAGCAATCTGATAGGTTATTACTGCATTTACTGAGCCTATGGAAGAAACAGTGCACCAATTAGTCGCTAAGCTTGGGCAGAGTGAAAATATGAACCAAAGTGAAGTATAAGTCTTAAAAATCACTATTATCCTTTAAGTATTCTCCAAGGTAAGTGGTGCCTATTAAGACATCTACACAAGCCAGAGTGTGACATAAAGACACTGGTCATGTGGACTTTTAAATCTGCACTTTTCCAGTTAAGTTATATGATTATAAAGCCTACAAAGATTACCTCTCAGAAACTGTTGGAAGCAATTCTTTCACCTTTTGAGAAAAGTGTGGATCATTCCAGCAGCCATATACATCCTTACAAAAGCTATGTCTACTATCTGTTTAGTACTATTGAGCAGGAAAAACTCGGGTATGTGGTTGTAAGCACTGGAATATTCTGAAGCATGATATACATTGTAAATAAGATTACTTTCAGAAATCGTTGAATAAGAGAATGGGGAGAAAACACTCTCCTTTACATTGAGAAAATAAAGAAATCAAGCAAGACATGCAGTTTTAGGGATATAGTTAATGATACTATATGTTTTAGGAAAAACTCATTAAATGGACATGAATTTTAGCTTCTAATACTAGTGGGAAACCTCTAAAGTTTTGTTTGAGTAAGTAACAAAAATGTAGTGCTTATGTTTGAACAGTTTATGAAAATAATAATGTATTAGAAAAAATGAGTTTGTGCTGCTAGCAACAGTATATTTATATATATCCTAATCATTCCTTGTGATGTACATATGTTTTGATGTATTAAATAAGTGTTAAATTTTGTTTTCAAAAAAGAAACTATAAATGTGTGTGGTCTATTTGTTTTAAAGTGATTTCTGTTTGATTGTAAGTTTGTATCATAATGAGATTACAAGTAATCATTTGTGAAACTATGAAACAACTGTGGGTGCTTGAAATAGTGCTCACACTTAAAATATCTATGCCTACTATTTTTTTGTAGCATGTGTTACACTTTTTAAAGTCACTTTGGGAGATCACTGTTGGAACGTTTTTCTAACTTTGATTTCGTTATACTCATACCATTTTTCAAGGGAGAAGAAATACTTCTAGGACATTATTGACCACTGTAGAGTAGTTGAGATTACAGCTCATTTGTTAGATATTACTTCTCCATCATTTAGTGATAAGTCAAATGTCTAATGATTTTATGCTATTTATCTACCCAGATCTGTCTATCTGGGTTTATATTCAGCATCTGAATACTGAATCAGAGCAATTTTTCTGATTCTTCAACTTCCTCATCAGTACATTTCAATTTTGCTCCATCCCCTTCTCCTTCTGATCAACTTATTCATAATAAGGTGCTAATTATAATGTTAACTTCATATTAATTTACCAAGAAATATCTGAAGTTCATACCTTACAAATAGGCATTAACACGAAGTACAGAAATCCAAATGGAGCAATTTCAGACACAGGGAGATGTGGTAGAGGGGAAGACACTATAAAGAAATTGAGTCTTAAAGCAATCCTTTCAAATAATGCATTACAAATGGCCATCTACTCTGGTTGCCATTGTGAGGATGCTAAATTCCAAGAAATAGCTCTATAAACATGGGTGTACATTTTCCAGATTGTTGCTTGAGATTTTTCTTCTACCCTATCTCTCTTCTAACACTGGACCTAGTTTTCAGAAAAAAAAACAAAAAACAAAAAACTAATGCTGGAGAAAATAGTGCTTCGGCCACCAAGCAGGCGCCTCTTTACTGAGGTTCCACTCTTCTTGGAAAGTCTTTTCCTCAGATCTCTTATTTATCATTTTGAGTTCTATAAGATTGAATACAAAGACAATCTGAATGATGGCAATATATAAGTAAAGGTAAATCATCTCATATTTCTTTTATAAACTTGTTAAAATTTTAGTCTTAAAATTAAGCAAATTATTTAATAAGAAAATTTGAATATATATCATTTAATGCTAATAAATTGTCTTTATTGTTGCTCTTATTATTTTAATGGCATGGTTTATATGTTATATGTTATCATTGACATGTAATAAAACAGCAAATCCTATTAATCAGTAGTTTATGAAGAGGAGCCATTTGCCCTACAAATAACAAACCGAGTTGCCATGCTCTATAGGGATTCATCAGAGGAACTCTGCACAGTTTAATTTTTATGCAATCTTTTGGGTTAACTTCCAAGATACTGTGAAATGTTGTTACTGAAGTTTATTTGCAGCTCTTATTTATCATATGAATTTTAATAATAAAGTTTATCTCTGTATGTAATTAAATGGATGTTTTCTGACTCTGGATGTTAATGTGTGATTAGTTTTTTTACCAAATGATAGATTTAAGGGCTGTTAGTGGGATCACATACATGGATTTATGTTTCTTAAGGTCTACTATTCCTTTTAATCTACTGAAGTGGTGGATTCCATTCTCAAAGACCAAGATGAGTTGTCCCGTCTATGTTATCATAACTCAGGTCTCCTCTAGGCCTTTGTTTGCTTAATTTAGCAATTTGCTGTCCATCTTGTTTATTTCCCTAGATTGTCTTTGAATCCTAAGTAGCTTTAGTCATAACCAAATAGTTATAAATTACACACCTTAATGGTTGCAGAAAGAGACTCTAAGGATGCTCTTAAAAAAAAATAAAAAGGTTTTTTTTCTGTTTTCTTTTTTTTAAGTGAAACATCTTATGCTTGGGTAGATCTGAAAAAATAATGAAATTATAAATACATAACCTGCCTCATGCTTCGAGTACCCTCAAACCACTTAGAAAACTTTCCTGTAATCCTGTGAAACCATACAAGAAGTAACTTCACTACCTTCAAAACCATATTCTGTTATTAACATAGGTAATGGTTGACAGAAAGGTGAGAGATAAACTTGTAAAAAATGTAATTGTTTAAAATTACATGTTCCTTGGTTTTGAAGAATGTGGTCTGTGTGGAGGAGGGAAGAGACTACTTGAGCAAACTTTTCTTTACAGACAATTTCTTCAATAGGGCCTAATTAGCTTTAACTACTATTTAATTTTGCAGAAACCACAATCTTCTTTATTGTTGACTATATTCATTTCTTCCTACTCTTAAACATTTGATTCATCTATAGGTACAAGCCACACTCAAGTCCTTGTTTGTTACGCTCTCCGGTCGAGTCAACTGGACAAGTCGAAAGGCTTAAAAGTCACTCATGAGGCAAAAGAGTTTCAAGGAAGCTCTCCTCCTGGAGTCTAGTGTTCTCTACCCATACATTAATTTTTCATTCCCGAGTTCCATTACCGTGCTAGTCTAGAGTATGGATCCACGTGCTCTCTTTCACTATTTTTCTATTATAAGTGCTCTGACATGGCTAAAGCCTTTCGCCAGTGTTCCAACAGTCCAAGGGCGTCCTTGACCAAGATCAAGGGTTTAGAATTCAGTAAGATTGTAAAAGCTAAGTCACTCCCTTACACAGGAATTTACCATCACTAAGGAAAAAGGAAGTTTCAGACCAAAGGAGAAACCAGAATAGATACTATAGCAGAGTTACACCCATACACGCATATTTACAATGGCCTAAGGGGATTGTGGACTATACAAGAGACTAAAATAGGAACTATTGCAAGGACTCGAAGCCCTTGACCCTGGCTTCTAAGATTAGTGAATTTTAGGTGGCGCCCTTGTTGATCCCAGCTGTTATCAATGTATTCTATCCTGGGTGGTTCCCGTTAGACCTTTTGTGTTTGCATTCCTCTGTTTTAGGTAAGATTCCCGTTACCTCAATTGTACCTTGCAAATATGTCACCCAACTTCCTTATTGTCCTCTGCATAAAAAGTCTGATGCTCGAGTTGTAAAATTACACTCAGATTCCACACGAACTCTCCTGTGTGTGTGTCTGTTTTCCGCTCATCCACGCTTTGCCCACCCGCATCGAGAGACCCCGTTCCACGCAGACACAGGGACCCAGAAGGTCTGCGGCACTTGTTCTTACCTTGTGCAAATTCACTGTTCCACAGGTAGGACACTCTTTATACTTGGCCATCTAACCCTAGTGTCTTTTTGTTTTTTGTAGAGGCTTTCAAATTTGATACTGGGACATAATAGTATGGTATAAGATTTCAGATCTTTACCATGTTTCATATTCAAAATTTATAAGAGTACCAATAGAATTAAAATTAAGTCAAGAGAATCAAAAGTAAAAGTTTGAAAAATATATTGTCCAGGCTGTGAGTTTAGCGAGCATGAACATAATGAATGCAGTTGTACTATAAACTTCCCATCCAGTCCTGAAAAATGTAAAGGATTTAATGATAGATAAAATTATCTGAATCACATTACTGTTCTATTTGCTTATAAACAATAAAATTACTATATCATTGCAAGGAAATGATTGGAATTAGAAAAGATCATGCTATGGCAAAGGAGGTACACTCATAAAACACTGCATGTTCTAACATATGTGTGGTTTAGACAAAAAGGAAATGAAAGTAAAAATAGAACTATTGGGGGTGTTGGATTGGAAGGGACAGGAAAAGAGGAACAAAAAGACTAATATACATAATATAAATAATAAGGTTCTTAAAAAGAAGCAAACACTCTGATATGACATTTTCAGACAAGGAAGGTCCAAAGATGCCATTGAGTTAATTTTCTGTTAGCAAATGTACAGCTGAGTAGGCAGACTACACTTAGAGTAGATTATATCGCTGGTGAGATGCCCTATTAATTGGAGATTGGTTCTGGGTTGGGTATGGGGTATTTATCCACTTCTGTTTAATCCTTCGTACTCTATCTGGTGCTGACCTCTACAATACCTATTTATACTGCTTCAGTTTCTGTAAGTTCTTATGCATATCTACCATATTCATTTAGAGGACCTTGTTTTCTTGGTGTCCTTTGGCTCTTAAACTTTTTATGTTTCCTTTTCTGAGAGGGTTTCTGAGACCCGAGGGAAGAGATTTGGTGGAGATATTCTCTTTAGGGCTCAGTGTTCCAAGGTCACTCCTCTCCATAATCTCTAGCTGTGGGTCTCTTCATTTATTTCCATCTGCTCTAAGGTGAAACTTTTCTCATGATGACTGAGCAAAAGCTGATATGTGAATATAGCAAAATGTCATTAGGAGACATTTGTAATGTTATTATTAACTGTTTATAGACCAGAGGTATCTGTACTGCCTACTTTCAGGTTGTTTGCAACCTAATCAGTGTCCAGTATGGTTGCATCTTGTAAGATGCGCCATAAGTCAAATCAGATGTTGGTTGTTTACGCCCATGTGTTTTTTGGCATCATTTCATAAGCATATCTTACAGGAAGGCACAACTGTAGATCAAAGTGTTTGTGGCTGGGTTGGTGTTTACATTTCTACTTGGGTAGCATACAGACTTCCATACTGTATCAAAGATGCAGGTACATAGAGGTGAAGGATCAATGTAGGCACCAGTTCAACTTCTCCATGTTCAATGAATTGTATAGGTAACTTTGCTGTCAGTTTGTGGAAAGCTACCTATAGTCTTTGCAAAAACCTATGTTGTTTGGGGGTTCCATAGAACTCCTTTGGCCAACAACTCAATCAGCTATAACCCAACCCCAGAATTTGAAGCTTCATTTGGTAATAAGAGATGGCCCATTTGGGCCCTGTCTCCCTCATTATTTGTTGATTTAATTAGATCATCTTTATATATGTATTTATTTTAGGAAGCTACTGTAGTATGTTTCTATACTACTCCGTAAATGACCCTTAATTTTAGTTGTTTCTCCCATATTTCCTCCTTCATCACCCGCTCCCCTCTACCTTCACACCTGATCCTCCCATTCCAGCATCCTCTACCCATCCATAACTATCTATTATATTTCCTTTTCATCAGGAGATCTCTCTGCTCACACCTAGTCCCTTGCTCTTTATATAACATTTGTGGTTCTATGGACTGTAAGTTACTGATCCTTAAATTAAGAGCTAAACTCCACATGTAAGCAATTTACTCAGGTTGATGTTTTTTATGGTTCCATCCACTTACCTGTGAATTTCATGATGCCATTTTAAAAAAGAATTCAGTAATACTCCATTGTATAAATGTGCCACGTTATAAGTTACATATATAAGTTACTGTTATGGCATCTCTCCATTATTATTGTTTTTTACGTAAGCACTTAATGCTATAAACTTGTGTCTTATAAACACTTCCATTGTGTCCCATATGATTAAGTTTGGTTATGATAATATTGCTGAAGTATGTAGGTTTTGCTACCCTGCTTTAAGCTCCAGATGGACCTTGGTGCCAGCCCATGCACAGAGAATATTAGATCCATGGATGAAAAATGCAGATACACACATTGCTCAATTTCAACGGGCCTTCTTGACTCAATTGTTGGGTACTTTTAATTTACTGCAGCTAGTTAAGCCCATCCCAATACTCTTAGCTCAGCACCCTAAATCTGCCCTCAGCTTAGTTATGTTTCTAACCTCCCACTTGGAGAAGCAGCCTATGTTTGCTCCACCCAAGATCTCACATGGCTGGTCATCTTTTCTCCCTCCAGCACATGGCAAAATTCTCCCTTCCTTTCCTGCCTTCCTTAGCCTTCCTCCAGGGACCTGGAAGTCCTGCCTCTTTCCTTCTGCCCAGTAATTGGCCCCTGGCATCTTTATTGATAGATCAAGAACCAATTGGGAAACAGGACCTTAGCATTAGAACTACCCTCTACAGAAGTGATATAGATATCCCATGTACAGTCACCAAATCCAGACACACTATTGTGGATGCCAACAAGTGCTTGCTGACAGAAGCCTGACATATCTGTCTCTTGAGAGACTCTGCCAGTGCCTGACAAATACAGAAGTGGGTGCTCACAGCCATCCATTGGACAAAGCACAGGGTCCCCAATGGAGGAGTTAGAGAAAGGACTGAAGGAGCTGAAGGGGTTGGCAGCCCCATAGGAGGAACAATAATCTGAACTAACCAGTACCCCCAGAGCTTCCAGGGACTAAACCACCAACCAAAGAGTATACATGGAGGGACCCATGGCTCCAACTGCATATGTAGCAGAGGACAGCCTTGTCAGTCATCAATGGGAGGAGAGGAGAGTCCTGTCAAAGTTCTATGTCCCAGTGTAGGGAAATGCCAGGGCCAGGAATCCGGAGTGGGTAAGTTGGTGAGCAGGGGAACAGGGAAGGAAATAGGGGATTTTCAGAGGGGAAACCAGGAAAAGGATAACATTTGAAATGTAAATAGAGAAAATATGTAATAATAACAACAACAATAATAATAATAAAGAAATCAAGTTGTACCTGATCAGGAAGCTAATTTCATAATGGCTAGCCTTCATAATTTTTGAAAGTGCTTTTCAGAAAAAAAAACAATATATTAATAATGTTACTCAGATTAAAATACTATAGTCTACAATGTGAACTTATGAGGAAACAGGTGCCCACTAGTCCAGTAGTGCCACAACTATTTTGGGCATTACCAATTCCTTGCTAATTGGATTGAAGTTCCATATTGCAGGAAGAAATTAATGACTAGCACAATATACCTGGGTATGGAAACCCTGGCTAAGGAAATTATAGGACTTAGGGGACAACAAAATCCTATCACTTAGCTAAATTAATGTGTATCAAGTAACTTCTAAACATACATGTTTATAACCATAGTCCACTCACAGCCTTCATCACAGAAGCTGTTTTTTTTTTATAACACCCTTTTTAAGGTCCAGGGAATATAATGGAAGAGGTGATAAAAGAATACAAAACCTAAAAAAATAGAATGCCTGTAAAATGCTGTCCTTTGGGCATGACATGGCTATTGGAATCACGAATTCACAGAAGATGTAGTTACATGTATAGACCTGGCAAGACTGGGCTTGTCAATAGTTAGTCATGGATGGAGGAGAGGCTCATGTAACCCTACCTTTCACACTGAACTACTGGCTACTGATAAGTTGTAGAGGTGGGGTTAGCATCTTTAGATGTGTGTCCACTAGTGAGCCCACCAGGCTCAGTTTTATAGTTCTCTAACCACGATCACATACGCATCCTTGGTTAAACTCACTGTCTTACAAAGAAAAAAAAAGGTAATCAACATGGAGAACAGTCCCGTAGCATAGGAGAAGATTGTAGGTAAATAATGGAGGATTGGGAGTTAGTGTAATAAGAATGCATTAAATACATGCATGAAGTTGTCAAAGAACAAATTTAATTATACAAAGGAGCAACAACCTTGGACTAATCCCAAACTGAATTTGAACTTTGTTGGTGACACTAGAGGTCTTCAGAAGCCTCATTAATCAAGGGGAAGTAATACTAATTGTTTATAGTAGGATTGAATTTATTGCTCCTATTAAACAAAGGCTGGGTAAACTTAACAGCATATAACCTTAAATTTCCTCCCACTCCTTCTCATCCCTGTGCTACTTCCAGATGCAACTCAACCTACTACACCCACGTTGCCAAATTCTAACAAAACACTTTTTTGAAATAATTTTCTCTGTGGACAACTTGTAGAAGAAATAAGACCCTTTCACTGAAATGCATGAAAGGTAAATGATGGCTTCTTTCCACCAAAAAAGAGACACTCATATTAATTAAAAAAATCATCACATTCTTAGCTCCTTTACACATAAAATGTATTTTCTTCTTTCCTTCCTCTCTCCCTTTCTCCATCTCTCTATTGTTTTAAAATCATTTTCATTGTCTCTCCTCCATGCATGCAATAACCCAACCAATACTATTATAAAGAACTACTCTAAGCTAAATGACTTCTATTGAAAAAAAAAAGAAATGAAAAGATTGGCTCTGAGCATGTAGAAAGTATAATTTAAAAGCTGTTACTTCTTGTTGTGATTGCCAGGGTTGTTCTCCACTTGTTGTAAGGAGAGGCTTCTTTGCTGAGGGGTGGTAGCTACACTTACATAACAATAAAATATAGAAGATAGTAAAGAATTATGCTGGTCTAGAAAAATGATGATAGTTAATACTTTACTAAGATTGTATGAGCTTACAGCCCCAGGAATGATTCCCTGGCATGATTTCCCTCTTGATGAGTAGGCCCTGCATTGAATTAGACAACTGCTGGTTGCCACCAACATATGCATGTCATATGCATAATTAATCTCAATGTATATATTGCATTATTGCTCATTGTCCTGATTCATAAATATTGTATCCAGTTGAGCCTGTTCAAATGTTTAGCTCCTTAGGCAGCTTGCATTATATTTTCTGGAAACATGAAAAGTTGACCCCAGAAAAGTGGTTTTCATATTACATCTAGCTTGAAACATCTGAGTCTGGTGTTCAAAGTGTGTGGTGACTTCAGAAATAGGAGTCCACCCCAACTTTAAGAGGCAACCAATGGGTGGATCAATAGTCTATATCAATTAGGGAGTTTCCTGGACTACTCTACACAGTCATTCTAAAAGACATTTCTCATGCTTGGGTACTCAGGTTTTATAGTCTATGGATTTTGTCGGGAGGTCATTGTCATACCAAGTGGCTTAACTTCTTTTAATATGTGAGTGTATGTATGTGCATATGTGTGTGTGTTCATTTGGTTTCAGGACTAACCACTCTGCATTGGAAAACCACTAAAAGGACTCGACCCTTGGAGAGGCTAATTCTCTTTCATCATTCATTAGTTGCATGCAGTTCTTTGTCTAGGGGTGGATTCTGAAATACTCCCCTCGTATTATCATAGCCACTGACATTGCCATTGTTTCAGTATCATTATGGCTCTTAAGATCTTTCCATCTTCTCTTCTGGAGTGTTCCCTGAGCAATCTCTCTCTCTCTCTCTCTCTCTCTCTCTCTCTCTCTCTCTCTCTCTCTCTCTGTGTGTGTGTATTATCATAGCCACTGACATTGCCATTGTTTCAGTATCATTATGGCTCTTAAGATCTTTCCATCTTCTCTTCTGGAGTGTTCCCTGAGCAATCTCTCTCTCTCTCTCTCTCTCTCTCTCTCTCTCTCTCTCTGTGTGTGTGTGTGTGTGTGTGTGTGTGTGTGTGTGTGTGCATATATTATTGCATATGACAATAGTAATCAATGAAAAAGTGATCATCAACTTCAGATTAGGTCAAGTAAAGGAAAGGTTCAGGGAAGGGTACCTGGAAGGGGTTGGAGGAAGGGGCGGAAGAAGGGTAAGTGATAAAATTCTATTTCAATGAAAAACATTTTTAAAATACTTAGCACCATTGATTTTGGTAATAATTAAAAGATTAGTGAATTCTCAAGCAACAATAAGTAGGCTTTGGGGTAGTAGAAAAATGTCTCTAGGGTTAAAAGAATTTACTCTTTTCCAAAGGACCTAGGTTTAGTTCTTGGCACCGAGAAAGTGTCTCAGAATGCCTATAGCTCCAGTTTCAGGTAATATGATTCCCCTTTCTGGCCTCTGTGGGCTCCTGCATGCATGTGTGTACATAAAGTGAGACAGGCTAATACAAATAAACATTCAACTAAAGGTAAATCTTTTTTAAATTAGATATTTTCTTCATTTATATTTCAAATGCTATCCCCAAAGCTCTCTATACTCTCCCCCGCCCTGCTCCCCAACCCACCCATTCATGCTTCCTGGCCCTGGCATTCCCCTGTACTGGGGCATATGATCTTCTCAATACCAAGGGCCTCTCCTTCCATTGATGGCCAACTAGGCCATCCTCTGCTACATATGCAACTAGAGACACAGCTCTGGGGGATACTGGTTAGTTCATATTGTTGTTCCTCCTATAGGGTTGCAAACCCCTTCAGCTCTTTGGGTACTTTCGCTAGCTCTTTAATTAGGGGCCCTGTGATCAATCTAATAGATGACTGTGAACATCCACTTCTGCATTTGCCAGGCATTGGCAAAGACACACAAGAGAAAGCTATGTCAGGGTAAGGTAAATCTTTTAATAAACTAACTTATACTTTCTTGACCTCACTAACTCATCAAAGTCATTTTTGCTGTCTGAAATTTACAAGCAATCTGAATTTGCACTTTTGAGAAGAAAATTGCAAATTTTTAACAAATATCTGAAAAAAATGCCAACCATAATTATTGCTCAGGAAGAACAAACTGAATCCATAACATGATATGATTTTACTCATGGTAGAATGTATTTTTAAAATGAAAAGCTAGTAGGGAAAACATGAAGAAAATGAACTGTTGTAAATGGTTAGTGAGAATGTAATTTAGTATATCATTCCATAATCAGCCTCCAAACGCTGACACCATTGCATACACTAGCAAGATTTTGCTGAAAGGACCCAGATATAGCTGTCTCTTGTGAGGCTATGCCAGGGCCTAGCCAATACAGAAGTAGATGCTCACAGTCAGCTATTGGATGGAGCACAGGGCCCCCAATGGAGGAGCTAGAGAAAGTACCCAAGGAGCTAAAGGGGTCTGCAACCCTATAGGTGGAACAACAATATGATCTAACCAGTACCCCCCCAGAGCTCATGTTTCTAGCTGAATATGTATCAGAAGATGGCCTAGTCGGCCATCATTGGGAAGAGAGGCTCATCAATCTTGCAAACTTTATATATGCCTAAGTACAGGGGAACACCAGGGCCAAGAAGTGGGAGTAGGTGGGTAGGGGAGTGGAGGGGGGAGGGTATGGGGGAACTTTGGGGATAGCATTGAAAATGTAAATGAAGAAAGTACCTTTAAAAAAGTAAGAATAGTACAGAAGTTCCTCAAAAGAATACACATAGTAGCACTACCATATCATCCAATGATTTGACATGAGCATACATGTGCACACAGGCAAACACACACACACACACACACACACATGAACACCACCAACATCAAAATACCACAAAGTAACAATCATTGGTTATCAATATCAATATATATGTTTACACATATGTAAATATATATATATATACCATACCTCAAAGAAGAATGCATGCCTATGTGTAATGCAACATGGTTTACAATTTCTACAGTATTAACTTAGGTGTACAACAACAGACGGATGGATAAAGAAAATGTAGTACCAGTGCACATATGGTACTTTCTTTGAGGAGCCTGAACTTAAACTCTTAATCTGTTTTGCTTTCTTCTAAGAACCTATTAATTCCTGGCTTAATTTTTGCTCTTAAGTTTACATTAGCATAACTTTGAACATTATTTCCAGCTCTGCTTCATTATACCTACTAGTCATGAAATTCCTTTCAGTGTCAAAACCATGAATCATCATTTGGCTTGTGTTTAAGTCCCTAAAATTCTAAGAGAACATCTTATGCTGCTGAGGGTGGCAGTGTGGAGCCATGTTTCTGTCCTCTCACTACTGACATGTAATTTCATTGAGATCAGACACTGAATTTTGTCTTTGTGTTTTACATTTCAATGAATAATCAAGGTCCCCACATGAATATTAGGATTACATTTTTGTAGATTTATTTGTTTGTTTGAAAAAATGTCAGTGGAATTTTGACCAATGTTAGATGGATTCTCTAGGTCACATTTGAAAATATAGCCATTTCACTGTATTAATTCTAGCATTATCTTGGAGATTGTTCACTATTCTACTGTTTCTACAGTTTTTTCTTTCATTGTCTTAAATAAGTAGTTGTATAGGCTGTTCATCTCTCTGTTTAGATTATATCTTGGATTTTTGTTGTTTTGGTTTGTTGTTGTTTCCTGTTGAGAATGTTATAGAAAGAGCTAAATATGACTAAATGAGTCTAGTAGAGACTTTGGCCACAGAGAAACATCCAGGAGCATCTAATCAACTGTGCCTCAGCTGTACTGAATTTCTAATGCCAGACCAGGGTCACTGGTAACTCTCAGGGACCTCCCCATACATGACAAGAATATCCAGCTGGTGGGAGAAAGGCAGCTGTAGAGAATCAAACAGGGGATGAGCACATCACAGGCATAGAAATGGCTACAGGAGTGCAGGTTATGCAGAAAGAGGAAGAAGGGAATCACAGGAGTCAGAAACTCTTTAACAATGCACTATAGTGAATAGCCTCAAAGGAACTATAGACAGGCAACGCCATAGGAGCACAAGGACTGTGCTGAATGGCCTGGTCTTCCTGAGGAGTGGGAGTACAGTTAGCATCTGGGGAGAGAATATCCAAGGACTGATGTAAATACAAGTGGTCAAGCCTTCCACAGTCCCTTCCGAACCTCAGTGAACATCAGTTGTAGAAATCTCTGTAATGGAAAATATGATCAGAGATTATGTTATAACTAGAATTATGATTTGTTTGGCTAGTGTTTTTTTTTTCCATCTTCTTTTTTCTGTCAGCTTTCTCTCATAGGAATAGCATGTGTTACTTTGTATCCTGGCTCTTCTTTTTCACCAGATTGTATATAGCCAGCCTCTAATCCATTAATTTACTCAGTGTCTCTTTTTAACCATGTGCATTGTTTTATATGATTTGAAGAGCCTTACAGAATTCTCATTAGTATAAATGAACTTAAAATTGGGGCCAAAAAGTACTTGCCATGTCCCAAGCTCACTTCAGTATAGCCATGGAGCTTCACTTGGTATTTTATGCTCTCACTATCAATTACCGTTTCATGAGAACATGATGATTGTTAGTGTTGTTTCCTTGAGCTTCTATTATAAACATTATAACAAAGACATGCTTTCATTAATTTGGTCTCTTGACCAAAGGGTCAAAGTACAATAAAGCTAACTGAAGCTAAATTTCTTCTGATGGTATTTTACACATTTTCATTGAAAAGCAAAATTATCCAACCATATTCAGCCCAAATCCACTGAACTCCACATTATATACAAGTACGTGAGGCATAACAAATTATTGTTATTTTAAGTCATATTTTGGGGGATGGTTTATGTTAGAGCAACAACTAACTGATTAAAATCTGCCTGAGAATATGTGTTCTTATATGCCTACTCTACAACTAACTTTTATATGTCAAATCTTTTGGATATTTCTACAAGGCCCATTTATATTTTTTTAACAATGTTAACTCATGTGAAAATGATGACTGAAGTGTGCTTCTCTATGTTTCACATAGAGAAGGCAAGGCAGTTTGAAGAATAGAGCCAAACATACTAAATGTCCAATCACAATATCATCTGGCATTGTGGATTTGGTTAACTATACATGTGTGTTTTATTTTCCTCATTAGCATATAGAAGTTTGGGGAATGTGGGTGTAAATTATTGGAAATGATACAAATGAGAGTTAAAGGTAATTATAGGTCTTGTTCACATTTGCTTACAGTTTTATCAGCACCACTGGATACATTCATGCATGGGCAGTTTCATTTGGGAAGTCTATTAGATTGATTATTGCCAGTCACCTATACATTTTCTTACAGACATGGTCCCTGATTACATTGCTGGCAGTTAGGAAGCATAAAAAGAATGGGAGGCAACAAGAAAAGAAACAGGCGATAGGTGATTCAGAACAGTTACCACTGAAAAGAAATTTGTTTGTTTTTGCAAGGTCTTAACAGCGTTTAAGAGGAATGCATAGAAAAGACATGGTCTCTTCATACTGTGGAAAAAAAGAAACATGAACATTACTGCTTTGCATTAAAGCTAAGGGAAAAAATCTATTTGCTTTCTTAAGAGCATCTTTGTTTTAAGAGATTATCAGCGAGGGATCGATGTTCAACGCACATTCATAAGTAACTGGCAATGATATTTTGCCAACAGCAAAAGCCATAAGATTACTATAAGTAGTTATGGAAATTGTGAATACTTCTCAAATATCACTGCTAAATGCAACGTTGTTCCTGCTTAATGTCACTGAGACCACGTTACAATAAAGAAAGTCTATGATGCTCATATGTAGGTCCTCTCAAAGTCCTATGGCTTACCCTCTTCTGAAGAGACAGAACACTCATGACAGAAAACCTGCTTGGTATTCCTACAGATTGAGATACCAACCAAAGTTAGGCATCTGAAAGAACAACTTAATACTTGAAACTTTATAGTGTCAACCGTCACATATAGAATGTAGAATTGTGGACCAGTTCTACTGACTTACATCTGTCTCCTTTAGTTAGGTAAAAATTGCAAAAATAGTTCCTGCAGAAATATATACTATTAGCTGTTTAAAACTTGTCTGGTTTCAAAGCCAATGAAGGAATTAAAAATTGAATGGGCACTGCAAAATATGCATCTATAAACCATTAGTCATGCGATGTCAGGATAGTATGTGTTCGAGAACAAGGCAAAAGACAAAATCCTTGTGAATTCTATAGCTCTTTTCTTCAGTGTTTGTGTGGGTGAGAGAGAGAGAGAGAGAGAGAAATTTATATATGTCTATGTGTATATTAGTGCAGGTGAGTTGATCTGTGTGGAGGACATCACTATACTCCAGGCTTCTTCCTCCATTGCCGGTCATTTTATTTTTCTTTGTGTGTGTTCAATTTTTATTGGTTATTATATTTATTTACATTTCAAATGTTATCTCCCTTCCTGGTTTCCCCTCCACAAACCTTCTATCCCATTCCCCATCCCCCTGCTTCTATGAGGGTCCTCCCCCACCAAACTACCCACTCCTGCCTCACTGCCCTAGTTTTTTTTTTTTTTTCCACAATAGGGTCTCTCACTGAACCTGGAGCTCATTGCTTAAGCTAGACCTGAAGCTCAAAGGATTTTACTGTCTCCACTCAACCCGCAGCAGTAGCTTTATGTGGGTACTGAGGGCCTGAAATCTGGACTTTATTCTTACACGAGTGCTTGATGCACTAACCCATCTTCCAAGTACTTCCTCCAATAAGGAAAAGCAAAATCAAAACAGATTTCAAAGGCATTTCTTGCATTCTCATCATCACTCCCTGTTTTTTTCACGTAAGGACACTCTGAGGTTTGTTTGTTTGCTTGTTTGTTTGGGAAAGGAGTGTATTCCTCTTATTCTTAGTCTTTGTGTTTTGTGAAGGTCTTTCAGCCTTTGTTATTTTCTTAAGAATGACCCTAAATCCAATTTTGGTCAATTAATTTGTTTGTTTTTTTCTATCCCTATGATACAATGCTTAACTCAGGGATGGTCACATTAATAAGCCAAGCCACTGTGATAAATATTGATATTTTGGGGGAAATGTTTTTCTAAACTTTCAGCTGGACAAATAGGAAACTGAAGTTTATGGGGAAAACAATGGGAACTCGAAAGTGTATAATAGTAAAAAAAAATGGCAATAGGGTTAAAAAATTAAAAACATGTTATAGATTTTATAATTCATATTTTCTATAGAGATAAAATTCAAGGTATGTACAGAGATGAATTCTGAGCATGTTTTCTAAGTGAGAAGTAGTTAAACAGGGTTTGTACAACTGTAAAGGTACTCTTATGTGGAAAAATATTAAAATCTCCATGTACAGTCATTTTTAATCAATTCCACTTCTATTTAAGAAAAACATTTTACCTATAATGAGAATAGAAATTAACAGTGTCACAAAAAATTTTACCTATATTTAACATAGGGATAACAGAGCTATGAGCTACAAATAATTATGAGCTGTAATTCATCTAGGGTCATATACATAGTTGTTTTTTAACTGATATGCAAGAAATCTGCCAAAACTCTGCTTTTTTAACCTAGTACTTCTGTTCCCTTTTTGAAAGTGCTTTGAGGACATGAAGGGATATTTGTCATGGAGACTGATGTGTTATATCCAGGAACTGTACTTCCACATGTCAATGTAGGATATTTATATTCCCTCAACTAATGCAATAATTACTCCAAATTCTTTTCACAGGTTATTTAAATTTAACAATAGAAGATACTGAAAACTGAATTGTTCTGACATTTCAGTGTATACAAAAGTAGCACCAGTAGAGATTGAGGTTTGATCTATGAGAGAACCTAGGTTTGATTCCCTGCACCTACATGTTAACTCACAACCATCTGTAACCCCAATTCCATTGGATATTTTACTCATCTGGACTCCCTTTGCACTGAATAAAGATGGTATTTGGGCATATATACAGGCAAAATATACATACACATA
This sequence comes from Mus musculus, assembly GCF_000001635.26. Taxonomy (NCBI): domain Eukaryota; kingdom Metazoa; phylum Chordata; class Mammalia; order Rodentia; family Muridae; genus Mus; species Mus musculus. The sequence continues at coordinate 107,311,382 of NC_000086.7, forward strand.
AAACAATAATGCAGAAATATTTTCCAAAAAAGCATTAGAAAGTGCATCCCTCCTTCAACCATAATAAAAAAGTTTTCTTCAATAATTTGGACTTACAGAACAAAGAAAAGAGATGTATTAGAATCAAATATTCTCTCCTGGATATTTACCAGTGTGCCTTCTGTCATTAAATGCCTACATCCCCACTTTAGTCAGAGACTAGATTTAGGTGCCATGAAAACTGGATGAAGACTTTAAAGAGTTCCAGATAATGCTTATCACTTTAAAATGCAATAATCAGTGAAGGAATATAAAAGCATGAAAATCACCATCAAACAGTTATACATATATGGACAGTATATATTTTAGTTTTCTACAGACCATAGTTTCTGCTTCAAATTTTCAATTATACTACTGATAACACAAAATGCAGTGCTAAGTAAATAATCATGACTGTTGGTATTAAAACATTATTACAAAAAATAGCCCATCACAAAGCAAGGCATTTATCTAAGTCACCTCTTCCACTATAGTCAGATAAATTCTGCTTTACCTAAGTAATACAACTCATCATTTATTGAACTAGGAATCCTATATTGAATATGAGGCCCTGAACTCTAGATGAGCATTCAACAGTCATGTTAATGTTAATTGATGATTTGAAATTATAACAGTGAACATACAGTTTAAATTTTATTTGTTGGACAGAAAGGCAGAAGAAAAAACCCTGATTCAGCACAAATGACCTGGGAACCCTGTCATTTTTACTTGATGTTTACTTTAAACTTTCTCACCAGCTAACCCTGTTCTTACTGAAACAAGAGGATTTCATCATTTGGTTTTCTTTCAGCATTTGTGTCAAAGTGAGCAGAAGGGATGAACAATGCAATAGTGCTGGGGGTTGAAAGGCATAAGGTTGTGAAAAATCTGCCTTTCCTCTTTAAAGTACTTGTCATTTGATGTTATAGCAAACAAAACTGACTTCGCATCTGTTAAATGAAACTCCAGTTTCAAGGAGAAATATCTGACTGACTGCAAATAGCTCTGCTAGTGTCTTCACTGAATTATTAGAGAGTAATTTTTCTGTTACTTGCTGTACATGTACAGGATGTATTTGTATATGTTACCTCGTGGAAAAACATTTTTTTTTCAAACCCACCAGAGTAACTGAACTTCTCAGGATATTTCACTTCGTGTGAGAAGAACACTGTGGACTTGGGGTTGAAATATGACCCAAAGTCTGGTTTCTCTTTGACTTTCCCACAGACCAGGAAATCCTGAGAAAGCCCAGGGCTCTAAAGTCATTCCTCTCCAGTGTCCATCTGCCTTTCTTACTCAACAGAATCTGTTATCTGTCATATCTTCTGTGAACTGTGCAATTCCAACCGTGGCTATTCTGTTCTGCTTTTCACGCTTCCATAATCGATTGCTCCACAAACATTTGAGCTGAAGAACCATGCAAACTCAGCTTATGTCCACCTGGTGCTTCAGACCACCTGCCAGAGCGTAGATAAGCACCAGGAGCCAGCTGGGGATGGAAGCAAAGAGGCATAAAACTTGTAATTCCAGCAAAGTCAAGATACTTTGGGTGGTTAAACGTTTCACTTTACACTGGCACATACACAACATCTGTGATAGCTAGTTCTCTGTTGAGCCAATAGTGAAGGGAATGTAGATTTTGAATGTGAAAAATAAAATACTGGAAAACATTGTATTCCCTGCCTTAGAGGTGCAAAACCACCTAGGTTTTTGTCATTGTTACTGGGTGGTCTTTTGCATATTCTTTCTCTTCTCTGAACCTTAATGTTTTCAACTGTAACATGGAGATATTAGAATAAATCAGTAAGTTCTTTCTCCAATTCTGATAGTCTCTGGTATTACAGTATCTAGCTAGCATCTAACTGAGATGGTGGCATAACTTTATTGATCTAATAAAAGTTATTCTGAAACATATAACCTAAGTGATTTAAACTTAATGTTTCTGGAAAAATGTTTCCTATGTCCCGCTGACCTTTATGCTATCTCAGTTAGAGAGACAATACTCGATTCCAGGCCTTTAAGCTTCAAAACTTATCTTCATGGTCACATGGACTTTGCAAAGGATTTTCTATATAGTCATAACTTAAAGCTTTATTGTGTACCTGGAATTGGAATTATTCTTTTTTTTAAAAATTCTTTAATCTTTTTTATTTAAACAGTGCAGTCCTTATCCCCCTTCCAGTTGACCCTTGGACTGTTCTTCATCTCATACCTCCTCCCCTGTCTGCCAGAGACTGTCCCCTACCCCTACCCCACCAGACCTCTCCACTCCCTGGGGCCTCAAGTTTCTCAGAGGTTAGGTGTATCTTCTCTCACTGAGGCCAGACCAGTCAGTAAATCACACTATTTATTCAGCATAAGAAGTATTACAAGAAATGTTTTTTGAGGCCTTAACTCATATATTTCATATTCTTCCTGCCCTCTAACACTGTCTAGTTGAATATTTTAACACTCCAGACTATTTTTCAAGCTTTTGACTTACTTTTCCTTTGCTAAGATCTTATTCTCTCTACCCCTTTTGGAATTACTTGTAACTTTTCTTGCCTTTATTCTCATCATCTCCTCTGACTTGGATTGTCATCTGATTGTCTTCATCCTTATCAAATCTTCCTTAATGGATCTACCATTAAGGATAATATGGGAGCAAAGATTTCACAATGTTCTTCTCCGTACATTTAATGGAAATAAAACTCAATCTCTTAAAATTAGCAAAATTGCAATTAACACTAGTAACTTATTTATATATAATTTTTTTCCTTACAGTTTATTATGATCATCGTTTCTCTTCCCTCATCTCCTCCAAGATCCTTTCAATCTTCCCACTCACCTAACTCCTAATAAAAACATTCTTTATACTTTGACTTGACCTGATACTACAGCTGCATGCCTTTACAGGGTACATTTCTTGAAAGTAGTAATTGTTTAACATTGAACTGGCATCAGGTGGAGATAACATTTGAATGAAAAAGAAAACTGACAATATAAAAATAGGAGCAAAAGAGAAAGTCTAATAAACGAAAACATCCAAAGTGTCCTTTAAAAATACTGAACAGAAATCTAAGAATTCTTCTTTCCATGAGCACATGTATTAGAGCTCTGTACATGCCTGAGCATGTGTGTATGCCCAATAAAGGATCTATGCTATAACATTAAGGCTATGCAAAAGCAGAAGGTAAAAACCAGGACCCCAACCTATCTAAGAAGTTGAATGAACTCTACTTAGGGTAAATTCAGAGATATATAAACTGATAAATGTCATAATAAACTTACAAATGACAAAGATAAGAAAAGAGACTTGAAAACATCAATAAGAGTTGGTTGATTATATACAATGTTTCTTGAATAAGATTGCTAGGTGACCTTTTTAAATGAAAATCCAAAGCTAAAAGATTAGAAAATATAATGGAAAAAGTTCTAAAAATAGAGACAAATAGCTATTATTAATATTTGATAAAATTTATGTCAAAACAAAAAATTATAACTGAAAATAACAAATACAATTTATAGTGGTAAGAGATTAAATCTATTGAAAAGATATAAAAATTTGAAAGATAAATGTGCCTAACAATACAATTATAGATAAATCAATAAATTAAAGATTTGTAGAAAAAAATTGGTCAGCTCAAGAATAATCACATTACTACCCAAATATTCTATGGTGGACAGAACAGCTATAAACAGAATAAACAAGATAGAAGTATAAATATTAATGCATATATTGGTTGATATTTTTATGGTTATGCTATGGAACAAAAGGTAGCCTTGTATATTCCAGATAGACATTCCATCTTTGACCTATCATTATGAACAGACTATAGAAAATTTCCTCCCAGCAAGACAATGTGTGTGTGTGCATATTTCTGTGTGTTATATTATTCTCAAGGAATTTAAAAGTTTCTACATAATTTATTACAAATTAGACATTTATATTTTTATGTTATAAAATCAAATACTGCATATGCTATAGCTCCATTGGGATGAATTTATGAGTTAATAACTGGGAAGTTAGTGTTTATATAAAATTTCTGTATGTGCAAATGAGTAGATCTTGGATTCGTATGCCTTCTCTTGGAGTCTTTACCTTATTTTTCTTGTCCAACTTTATGGTGATATTTTTGTTTTATTTCATTACTTTTTATTTTGTTATATTTTTCTAAAATTAATGATTGAATGGATAATAAGCCTAGCCATTATGGTAAAGGTTAACAACTGAACTGCCACTTGTACCTGCTGGGAGAAGGAAAATCCGTTTTCTCCAGTAGAGTCCACTCCAGGACAGGCTGCATGTTCAGGAGTAAATGACAAACATATAATGGACTTCAATAGTGTGTGTGTGTGTGTGTGTGTTTGTGTGTGTGCGCGCACGCGCGCGAGCACGCACGCACGTACACTTGTGCTCACGTGTATGCACACATGTGCTTTTATTTGATGTTTACTTCTTCTTTTTGGATGATGTTTTATATTGGTTTGAGAGGTTGTCACTGTATTGTTTATTTTTTTGAGAAATAAAGTTGGGTGGGTATAGAGGTGGGGCCTATAGATGGTTTGAGATCTGGGAGAGGAAAATATGATCAAAATTCATTTTCATTTAAAATAATTTTAAATAATAAAAAACAAAAATCAAACTTCAAAAGAAAAGGAAAATGTGGTACATTTACACAATGGAGTACTACTCAGCTATTAAAAAGAATGTATTTATGAAATTCCTAGTCAAATGGATGGACCTGGAGGGCATCATCCTGAGTGAGGTAACACATTCACAAAGGAACTCACACAATATGTTCTCACTGATAAGTGGATATTAGCCCAAAACCTAGGATACCCAAGATATAAGATACAATTTGCTAAACACATGAAACTCTAGAAGAATGAAGACGGAAGTGTGGACACTATGCCCCTCCTTAGAATTGGGAACAAAACACCCATGGAAGGAGTTACAGAGACAAAGTTTGGAGCTGAGACGAAAGGATCGACCATGTAGAAACTGCCATATCCAGGGATCCACCCCATAATCAACTTCCAAACGCTGACACCATTGCATACACTAGCAAGATTTTACTGAAAGGACCCAGATGTAGCTGTCTCTTGTGAGACTATGCAGGGGCCTAGCAAACACAGAAGTGGATGCTCACAGTCAGCTATTGGATGGATCACAGGGCCCCCAATGGAGGAGCTAGAGAAAGTACCCAAGGAACTGAAGGGAACTGCAACCCTATAGGTGGAACAACATTATGAACTAACCAGTACCCCAGAGCTCTTGACTCTAGCTGCATATGTATCAAAAGATGGCCTAGTCGGCCATCACTGGAAAGAGAGGCCCATTGGACACGCAAACTGTATATGCCCCAGTACAGGGGAACGCCAGGGCCAAAAAAAATGGGAATGAGTGGGTAGGGAAGTGGGGGGGAGGGTATGGGGGACTTTTGGGATAGCATTGGAAATGTAATTGAGGAAAATATGTAATAAAAATAAATAAATAAAAAATAAAAATTAAAAAAAAGAAAGAAAAGGATTCTGCCCTTCATCAGGTCACATGGCTACAGCTTTGAGCTTGACATCGTATTCAGAAGTCAGTATAATGTGATTTATTAATTCTTATCATTTTCTTTTTTGCCTAGAAACTCCATGGGAATATGGATCAGTTAATATGCCTGTTTACTTTTTCTTTTTTGACAGAACTTAGCATCTTGAAAGTACTAAGAATTATTTGTAGATTAGGACTGAAAAACTAAGGGGCTGGACAGATGGTTTGGGAAGCAAAGGAGCTTGCCACTAAGCCTAATTTCCTGAGCTTGAGCCCCAGGCCACACTTCTACAAGTGGTCTTCTGATTCCCATATGCCTACCAACATATGTGAGAATGAACACATGCATAAATGCTTATGTGCATGCATATACACACCGTAAATGAGTATATTAAATTTTTTTTTTTTTGGTTTTTCAAGACAGGGCTTCTTTGTGTAGCTCTGGATGTCCTGGAACTCACTCTGTAGACCAGGCTGGCCTCGAACTCAGAAATCCGCCTGCCTCTGCCTCCTGAGTGCTGGGATTAAAGGTGTTTGCCACCATGCCCGGCTTAAAACTTTAAAATAATTAAATAACCAATATTTCAGGGTTTAAAAAGAAAATTACAAATATGTAGAAAATAAAGAATGTATTACTGAATAGCTAATGTGAAAAAGATCAGTACAAGGAAAATATAAAAATTACTTGAAATGAATAAAAGGAAGGCATAAAAATATCCTTACTTTGAGAATTAGAAAATTTTAAGTATAAGGCATTTTGAAAGTATCTTAGTGGTTCATTGCTGTAAAGAGATACCATGATCAAGGTAACTCTTAAAAAAGGAAATATTATTTGGGGTTAGCTCACAGTTTCAGAAGTTTAGTTGATTTTCATCACAGAAAGGCATGTAGCCAGATGTGGTGTTGGAATAGCCAAGAGTTTTACATCTCGATCCACAGGCAGCAGGAAACTGCATGCCACATTTGGTGTAACTTGAGCCCAGGAGACCTCAAAAGTCCATCACAACAGTGACATACTTCCTCCAACAAAGCCAGACCTCTTTGTGCCACTTACCATGGGCCAAGCATTCAAACACATGAGTCTATGGGGGCCACAATTAATCAAACCTCCACAAAAAGAATAAAAGATTGAAATGCTAAGATTCATCCTCAAGAAATTAGAAAAAGAACAAAATAACTCTAAGCATCTAGAAGAACAAGAAAAATTACAGAGGACTTTTACAATTGAAGGGGGATTATAGAATTTTAATTCAGCAACATGGCTGCTCTGACAAGGTATCAAATCTAAAGACCTTATAGGTGATCTGGCTGGAATATAGGCTTGCCTTTAATCCCAGGAGAAAGAGGTAAGCAGATATCTGAGTTCAAGGGCAGCCTGGTACATAGAAAGTTTCAGGAAAAGAAAATGTTAGGTCCAGGCACAAAGGTATATGCCTTTAATTCCTTCCTGATTCAGGAGACAGACACGCAGATCTCTTAGCTCTAGTCAGTCATCTCTGTGCAGTCATTTGGGTTCAGTGCAGTGGAGTAAAGGTAGTACAGTCAGTTGGGTTCAGTGCAGTGGAGTAGAGGGAGTCAGTTGGGAGTCAGTGCAGTGAGTACAGTGCAGTAGAGTTTGTTTGTGAGTGCAGTTCAGTTCTGTGCAGGTCAGGTCAGCAGAGGCAGTTGAAGGCAGAGAATAAGGAGGAGCCAGGAGAGTAGAGCAAATTGCCAGAGTTAGGTTGAGGACAACCAGTGAGAAGGTGAGAGAAGCCAGTTTGAATCAGTCAACTTGGAGAGGAGCTATAAGTCAGAATAGGTGAGTTGAACCAGCCAGCCAGAATTCAGAAAGAGTGAAACATAGTAAGCTTATTCAGCAGTAAGCCTCTAAGATGGAAACTGTATCAGGGGAATAAAAGCTACTTTACAAGTAGTAGTGATAAATATTGGACATAAAAAATTTAAAACAAGAATTAAAAAATAAAACACTAATCATATACTTAGTATATGGCCCAGCAATTTTACTTTTAGGCATCTACCAAAGAATATTGAAATTACATGAACATAGCACTTGTAAAGCAGTGTTTACTCCAGAATAATCTATAATAGTCAAAAGTAGAAACATTTCTTTGGTTCAGTTCTTTTTATCATATTATGGCTATCATAAATGAGGTAGTTTTAACTTAGGTTGTGATTTTTTTGTATAAAATGCAACTATTTTTGTATGTTGACTTTATGAACACAATTATTATTATTATTTCTAATGGATTTTTATGGACTCGAGTAATCTTACATAAAGGACTAAGTTATTGGCAGATAGAAGTAATCTTGTTTCTTCCTTTCTTAACTTTGATGCCTTTTTTCTGTAGTAGTTTCTCTTACAATAAAAGAGACAGAAGTGGGCATCCTGCTGTGTAATGGATCTAAATGGAAATGGAAATGGTAAGGTGACTATTACCAAAAAAGTTAAAACACAAGTGTGCTGTGTTTATGGAGAATGGAGAACATTTGTATGCTGTTGATGTAAAAGTATATTGGAATATGTCTTATGAAAAAACACAACAAAGGTTTATAAAGATATTAAAAAGCAAGGCTACAGTCTTATATCTTGTTATATATAAAAAATAAATAAAATCATTATCTCATGGCTCCTGAGGCCCCACATCTTTCTGAGGGATTACTGGGAGTTAGTGGTGGCTGGGGGAAGGGATGTATTTTTTTCAGTAGTGTAACCACTGATAAGTACCCCATGCTGTAGTAAATAATCTCCAAACCATGCTCCTACAAGCAGCCCTAATTAAATTCTGACTCTCCCCTCTCCCTCCCTCCCTCCCTCCCTCCCTCCCTCCCTCCCTCCCTCCCTCCCTCCCTCCCTCCCTCCCTTCCCTCCCTCCCTCCCTCTCTCCCTCCCTCCCTGTCTCTCCCTCTTCCCCTTTATCTCCCTTTCTCTTCTCTCTTCTCCCTCTCTCCCCCTCCCTCTTTCTTTCTTTGTCTGTCTCTCTGTCTCTCTCTCTCCACACACACACACACAACCCCCACCCTCCCACACACTACAGGAAAGTGTGTTGAGGGCCTTGGTAAGAAGAATGGTTTCATCAGATTAGGAAAAGGGGATGAGAAAGAGCAATGGGTAGGGGGCTTTAAATGACTAAACATCATTATAAACACACATGAAACTATAAAAAAAACATAAAATAAAACATAATAAAATATTTGTGATCATTGTAGTTGAATTCACAATAATGATGATATTGAAGCAACATAACAAGTCACAAGGGGATGAACTGATAAAGAAACTGTTATATGTTATACACTAAGATCTTATTTAGCCCTTAAAAAGAGTGATCTCCTTTGCCACAGCATAAATGAGCTTAGAAGAAAACATGTTTAGTGAAATAAGTAAAATGAAAAATTATATCATAATCTAACTTATATATGGAACATGAAAATCATATGTACAGAGGTGTAGAACAAAATGATACTGAGGCCAAATAGAAGAAGAAACTGAGGCAATAATGGAACACAAGATAAATATAATAGATATATTGGAATAAAAGTTTTAAAGATGTACAGAAAGACTGCATGAAGTAAAATGACAGTTTATATGGGATTCAGGTTATATTACTGGATTTTAGTGTAGCCATAAAAATTAAAAAATATACAAGTATATAAAATATAAAAGTATTATTTTACATTCCTCTCACATAAATTTATATTCATTATGAATGCCACAGCATTATATTTGATATCTTAAGTACAAAGAAATACATCTTTTGTGTGTGTCCCACTGAATTTCCATAATGTTGCCTGACAAAAACTAAACCAAACAAAACCAAACATGAACTTAGGAAGGAAACATGTTTGGAGGTGACAACAGGAGGGAAGAAGGAGGATTGAGAGGGAACAAGAAATAAGGAATTAAACTCATTCTGCACATGGATGAAACCATTGAAGAACACAAAAATTAAAAAAAAAAACACTTTTGAAACACAAATTACAGTGCAGTTAAAATAGTAGATAATATCTCATTTGAAAATTAACCTCAAGCAGAGAAACTAAGGAACTCATCAAAGTCATCACTGAGATAGCAAGTAGAAGAACTGGATCTAGACTATGAATTTTATGTTACTCAAAATATTATTCTTTCCTTCTCATTCTTAAATTTTATAAACCAGAACATGCTAAAAGTAGGGCCAGGTTAGGAGGTTATAAATACTGACAATATATTACTCTTTTGGAACAGCAAAGATAGTAGACCACAAACTGAGCAGAAAAGACAAGTTTTTAAGTTAAGTGCTTTTAACTTCACAAAATGTTCCTTATAGATGGTTAATGCTCAGCACTTATAGAGTATAGCAAGATATCTGTTTGTGGAAGCCTTGTCATGTATTTTATTGCTGAAATAATAAATAATTATCCCTTTTTCCCCCAATCTACCTCTGAAGTTATGTAGTAATCATGTTTACATCATCTTTAATTCTGTTATCTTGATTTAGTGCTAGTGTTGGAAGATGAAAGATAATGTCAGCAAAGAAACTATAACATGCAAATTGTCTCAGAGAACTAAAATGTGAACATTCTACAAGATCAGGCAGAAAATAAAAACAGTAACTGTAGAGGTGAAAATCCTTGCTATGAAAATTATGAAACTCCAAAAAGGAAACAAAAAGACACAAGCATGTGAAAATATCATACCACACTTACAGACTGACAGAACTGATATTCTGAAAGTAGCCACATTTGCAATGTGGAGTACAACTGCCACCAAAATCCCAGTAACATTCTTCAAAGAAATAAAGAAAATAATCCTAAAATTCATATAGAAACATAAAAGATCTTGAATAAATAAAAATATCTTGAATAAAAGAAACAGTGTTGGCAATGCTTGCAAGATGCTTCATTGGCTACAGGTCTTTTCTGCCAAACCTGGTAACCTGAGTTCATTCCCTGAGCATCACATGGTAAAATGAGAGAATAAATTCCCACCAAAGTTGTCCTCTGATCTCTACATACAAGCAAGGGACTACATGTATACCCACGTAAGTTACTATATATAATTAAAAAATGCAATATATGTATCATGATAACCAATTTTAAATTCAAATTATATCATACAGGCACAGGAACAAAACAGCATGGAAGTGGCACAAAAATATATTCATATTCATTGACTTTATCAATAATTCACAACAATACAACCAACTGATTGTTTTTTAACATTTATTCTTCTCTCACTCATTACATCAACCTCAGTTTCCACTCCCTCCACTCCTTCCAGTCTTTCTCCCCACTTCCATCTTCCCCTTCAAAGAAAACAAAAAAGCAAGAAACAAAACACAAAAACAAAAACAAAAACAAAAGCAGGCCTCCGGGATATACACCAAACATTGCATAAGAAGATACAGCAAGACCAGGCACAGACCCTCATATCAAGGATGGATGAGACAACCCAGTAGGAGAAAAAGGGTCACTAAAGTAGTTGAAAGAGTCAAAGACAGTCATCACTCACACTGTTAGGAGTCCCACAAAAACAGCAAGCTACAGAACCATAATGTATGTGCAAAGAACCAATGTCAGTCCCATGTATACTCTCTAGTTGTCACTTCAGTTTCTGTTGCCTCTATGAGCCCTGCTTAGTTGATTCTGGAGACCATGTTCTTGTGTTCTTGACCCCTCTGGCTCCTACATTCCTTCTTTCCCCTCTTCTGCATGGTTCTCCTGGCTTTGCTTACTGTTTGGTTGTGTGTTTCTGTATCTGTACACATTGGTTACTGGATGAAGCCCCTCTGATAACAATTGAGCTAGGTGCACACCTAATGAGCATAGCAGAATAGCATTATGAATAATTTCATTGATTTTCCCCCAGTTGTGTTTGGTTCTATCCTGGGTCTTCTGGCCATCCAGCATCATGCTCCTGGACATCCTAAACATTTAAACTTAAATACCCCTTTCTTATTTTATTTTGAATTTGTTCTACTATAGCCTTCTTCAAACTTATTCCTTCCAGCCTCCATTCTATATTTTTATCATGACAATACTTTTATCATTGGGGACATTAACTCTGTTTAGTCCAATTGCTCCAAGGCAACTTGGGGAGAAAAAATGTATTTAGTGTACTCTTCTACATCACATTTCATCATTAAAGGAAGTTAGGACAAGAACTCAAACAGTGCAGTAACCTGGAGGCAAGATCTGATGCAGAGGCCATAGAAGAGCTCTGCTTACTGGTTTTCCCAATTGGCTTTCTCAGCCTGCTTTCTCAGAGAACCTAGATTCTAGCCTAAGGATGGCACCACCCACAGGGGGCTTGGCCCTCCCCATCAATAACTTATTAAGAAAATGCCCTACAGCATGGTCTTATGGAAGTGACTCCTCAATTGAGGCTCCCTCCTTTCAGATAATGCTAGCTTGTGAGAAGTTGATATAAAACTAGCCAGCATACTTCTTTTTGATCCAGAACTTTCTATAGAATTATGGGGTATAGCTATTGGCCTCCTACTCTGGCAAGGAGCAATCAGATGGGAACCTTGAAACACAAATATGAGTAATGTTAAACAGACTGAGCATGTTATATTTAGAAATATACATATACACATGCACACACACATATGCACTCACACATACATACACATGCATATATGTAGGTAACAGTAGTTATTGAATAAAGAAATCATGAATTTGAAATTTGGTAAGGAGGGATATATAGGAGGGCTAGGAGGGACAATCAGGAAAAAAGAAATTGCATTAATTATAATCTCAAAAATAAAGAAGTAATAAAAGTGTTTTCTAGTCCTAGAGTTTTATGTCGGGCTCTGTGATTAATCATGGTGGTAGAATTGCTCAAAGGCTTTGAGCAACAGAAGATCCCTTTTAATGAAGCAGTGCAACAGGAGAATCTAACTGATCCACTGAGTACATCAATATTTTGAGAACTGATAAGTTTAAAACAATTGGTGGGAGGGAATTGGGTGGAAGAGAGGAGGAGGAGGAGGAAGGGAATAAAGGGGGCAGGATCAGGTGTTGGATTGGACAGGAGAGATGTACAGAGGGTCAGAAAAATGAACAGAGGTATATAGAAATGGGGGATGGGGAATTGGGGACAGCCACCAAAAAATCCCAGATGCCGGGAAAGCAAGAGGCTCCCAGGACCTAACAGGGATGAGATTAGCTGAAATATCCAACAAAGGGGAGAGAGAAGCTGTAGAGATGATATCCAGAGGTTAGCCACGGCCCTGGTTGAGGAAAGAAGCCACCCACCCATCTCAAAAATTTTAAACCAGAATTGCTCCTGTTTAAAGAAAATACAGGGACAAAGAATGGAGCAGCCACTGAAGGAGACTGTCCAACCTGGGGATCCATCCCAGATGCAGCCTTCAAGCCCAGACACTATTGCTGATGCCAAGAAGTGCTTACTGATAGGATCCTATTATAGCTAGCTGTCCCCTGAGAGGCTCTACCAGACCCTGACCAATACAGATGGCAATGCTTGTAGCCAACCATGGGGACCCCGAATGGAGTCCTTAGGGAAAGGACTGAAGGAGCTGAAGGGGTTTGCAACCCCATAGGAAGAACAACAATAACCAACCAGACCATCCAGAGCTCTCAGCAACTAAACCATTAACCAAGGAGTACACATGGAGAGACCCATGGCTCCAGCCACATATGTAGCAGAGGATGTCCTTGTAGGACAATGAGACGGGAGGCCCTTGGTCCTGTGAAGGCTTGAAGCCTGTGTAGGGGAATGCTAGGGCGGTGAGACAGGAGTGGATGGGTGGATGGAGAGCACCCTCATAGAAGCAGGGGAGGGGATAGGGAGTTTGTGGATAGGAAACTGGGAAGGGAAATAACATTTGAAATGTAAATCAATAAAATAAACAATAAAAAACAATTGGTGAAGAAATTTTAGTAATACAGACACTCATTTACTCTGATATAGGTGTGAAATAAATGATGTGGATTTTGCTTTAAAGTTCACATCAGCCCATGAAAGGAGCATACACTTACTTGCTAGCTTCCATAAGTCTGTAATCACCTATAAGCATTTATTGTCACCCATGATTTCTTATGGTACTCTAGAGGCAACCATGTTCCCTGGAAACTGGTATATCAGAATTTTTTGAAATATTTAAACCTCATACTCATCAATTTAGAAATAATTCCAAAATAGAGAATAAAAGTTATTTGCCTACACTGGATAGTGATAAAGATGATGATCATGATTATGAAGAAGAACAAGATAACAGTGGTGGTAGTATTTAATATTTAAACCTTACTATCCTGCTTTGGACCAAATATATCATAATTCATTAAATTTCCACATGGCCACATAAGATGTATGGCCTATTGCTATAAAAATTTTATAAAAAGAAAAATATTGATACAAAAAGGAAATTAAGTAAAATTTCCAGTACACTACTTATTTGTACAAACAACTACTAGTGATCTGAGCTGTAATTAAGATCCTTGGCAGTCTGTCTGAGCCTAGCAGGTGGCCTGAGGGAACACCTTAGTTAGTGCTAGTGCTTAGTTAAACCAGAACTCAAAAAGAAGTTCTTAACTACATGACTATTGTTTTTCCTCTCCTGTGTTTTGGCCAAATCAGAAGTTTCCTTGTACTACCAAAGAAATGTGGTGACTACTTTTAAAGGTTTATGTGCAAAGATAATGGTGTTTTTCTAGAGATAAGTGTGTTGATGCAGGCTGCAGCCAGCAAAATCTGCTTAACACACAGAATCCTTAGAACCACACAACTTCATTAAGGGAAAAGCATTAAATCAAGGGGATGAGTCTGTTGGGGGAAGAGTTTAAAGTTGACTTTTAGTCAGAATGACCACTTGACATACACAAAAACATGTCATTTGTCATTGAAGAAGAAAGCCAGAGCTAGAACAACTCTTTTGTGAGTTGGTTTCTGTATGTCTCATCTCAAGATCTCTTAAGCGGCTGTTTCCAAAGACACCCACACTTCAGTTTCCCAGCTTAACCACATTCAAACAAGAACACAGGTCTCGCTTGCGGCAGCTGTGAGGTGTTGTACCATGTGTCTAACAGGCATGGCTTATCTGCCTTCTATGTATGCAGCAGGGTTTAGGTTTGCATTTTTTTTAATGTAATGAGACATTACCTGAAAGACTCCTAGGAGTTACAAATCTAAAAATAAAAAGAAAGAAACACACACACACACACACACACACACACACACACACACACACGCGCGCGCACACACACAGTGATCTACAGGAAGCAAGGCAAAAATGGAAAAAGAAAGAAGAAAGGAGGAGCAACTGTTTTATGTCTTGGGCTGTTGGGTGGGGGTGGTGCTTGACTGTTCCACAAGTGCAAAATGAAAGCGCTTGCTTTTATGCTCTGGCTTTGGGTCTCTGGGGACCCACAGGGGAAGGTGGTAGATATTGTGTGGGAGTCTGTGAATACACTGAAGAAGTCTAAAAAAAAATCAATGAAAACTTAAGTCATGAGACTTCCTCTCCTCTCCTCTCCTCTCCTCTCCTCTCCTCTCCTCTCCTCTCCTCTCCTCTCCTCTCCTCTCCTCTCCTCTCCTCTCCTCTCTTCTCTTCTCTTCTCTTCTCTTCTCTTCTCATCGACCTCCTTTTTCACTCTCTAAAGTATTTGTACATACCCAGAATAGAAAATATAATGGGTTACGCACACCTCCCTGAATAAACAAATGCACAAGTGTGGAAGGATTTCTTTAAATTCAATGTAATCAAATAAAAATTATCCCAGACACAGGTGAAACCTGATTTCATGATGAAAAATTCTGTGTGTGAAAGGCGTACAATCATCAAACTTATGAGTTGGGGGGGGGAGGGTCTATCATTACATTTTACAGATAAAAAAAATAGAGGCATAAACATTGTACAACTTGACAGAAGTCACAACTGGGAAAAAAATGAAAATCAATTTTTGACCCCAGACAATCTACCAAGGTTGGGGCTTTTAGCCACTACAATTAATAATGACTCTGAGTATGAGTACAGGAGGAAAAAGTTGAGTACTAATCTATCTTGAGGTTTTGTTTTCCTCTACTACATCTGGTGGAACCTTTTGTTGTTTTGGTTTTTTGTTTGTTTGATTGTTTGGGTTTTTGATACTGTCTTTTGTCTGTGGATAGGTAAGTTGGATGTAAGATATTGGAGATCTTTTATATTTAAAGTTAGTGTAAATAGGCGTGTTTAAAAGCCATCATTATTTACTGACGCAATGAAAACTTTATAACAAACTATTCAGCAGCAGACTATTCCTTTGGCTTTAGTCATTAACTGTTAAAACAATGCATGGTCTGGAGCATACATTGGAATGTACTTCTTCAAAAAGAGAAAAGTGATGTTCAGAATCTTTTTTGGATAGCACTACTTCAACCACGTTTTCCTGGTTTCGTCTTAGTTATTATGCCCTGCCACAGAGAAACAATCCTGTATCCTACAAAGGGCTAAAACCAAGTTTTGACTGCTAGTGTACAGTTTGCTGTTGCCAGAATAAAGTATATTTTTACTTTTATAATCTTACACTTGCATATTGTATTGACATCATTTCCACTTTTTCAGGTTTCCTTTCCAATTTCTATAATTTCTTGTTTATTTCTTAGTATGTTTTGCCCAGTGAATTTTTCCTCAGCTGGTGGAGCCTCTACAAATTGTCATGTCCCTTCTTAAAGGTAACTCTGGACAAGAAAAATCTTATCACTTTTCATCAATTTTTTTCTTCAAAAATTACACTCAAGGAAATTGGAAATGTGTGAACTAAGCATGTTTACATTTTCATTTCAATACTTACCAAGGAAATACAGTAAAGTTACAGATAAAATGAAAACCTAGAGACAGGCAATTAATTCTGCTAGAAATTTTTTCTATTTTTATTACAATTGTAATGTACAAAGTAGTTAGGGTAAGCTGCCATTGTTTAAGGGTCAGCTTCATTGTTTACTACAATTATTATTAACTTTTATTTTATGTGCGGTATTTGATCACAAAATATAACTATGAAATGACAAAGGTGTTTCTTATTTCTAAAGTCTATTTTAGTCTGTTAATGGCATTTTATTTGAAACCCAAAAAAGTGATAAATGATACTATCTTTAAAGTTGTATGATTTAAATTTCAACTCAACATATGAAGTTGATAATGGCTACATCCAAGATAATGAAGGTAGGTCATAGCTTTTAGTACAGAAGTCAAAGAAGTACCTCTTGTTCTAAGGAAGAGTCCTCTAACACATCTTATGGGTATTGTTCTGAGGCTCATAAAAATATTGAGCACTTATACTTTTGGTTGTTAGATTAGCCTTTAATGACTGAGCCATCTCTCCAGCCCAAGGGGGTGTGGTGGGGATTTCCCTTCTCCCAGAAGATAGGAGAGGGTAATAGGGGAAGGAATTTTTAAGGGAGGGACGGGGAAGAGATAGAGGGGACTTCAATTGAGATGTATTGTGAATTAAAAAATAAATTATGGGAAGAAAAATGTTAAGCTCTTAATGAGTTATTATCTGGATTGAACATATTTAAGAAGCTGACAACCACTCAGGAGTTGTAATATTTAGATATGTGGAAGAGTTATTGCAAATACTAAAATTTAGATCCAATTGCTCACAGTTGTTTAAATGTTTGAAAATAACATAAAATACTGAGCCCCTTGAGTATTCAAATGAGCGTCAACGAGCAAGACCTGATAACTTGTATTACTAGTGATGTGAAACATACATTTTTTGTTTATTTTTGTTTGCTTGTTTATTTTGAAATAGAGTGTTATTCTGTAGCTTATGCAGGCCTATTACTTCCTGTGTAGCCAAGGCTGGCCTTGAATTTTCTGCAATCCTTCTGCTTGAGTTGAAAGGGCATCATCCTGAGTGAGGTAACCCAATCACAAAGGAACTCACACAATATGTACTCACTGATAAATGGATATTAGCCCAGAAACTTGGGATACCCAAGATATAAGATACAATTTGCTAAATGCATGAAACTCAAGAAGAACTAAGACCAAAGTGTGGACACTTTGCCCCTTCTTAGAATTGGGAACAAAACACCCATGGAAGGAGTTACAGAGACAAAGTTTGGAGCTGTGACGAAAGGATGGACCATCTAGAGACTGCCATGTCCAGGGATCCATCCCATAATCAGCTTCCAAATGCTGACACCATTGCATACACTAGCAAGATTTTGCTGAAAGGACCCAGATAGAGCTGTCTCTTGTGAGACTATGCCAGGGCCTAGCAAACACAGAAGTGGATGCTCACAGTCAGCTATTGGATGGATCACAGGACCCCCCAATGGAGGAGCTAGAGAAAGTACCCAAGGAGCTAAAGGGATCTGCAACCCTATAGGTGGAACAACATTATGAACTAACCAGTACCCCAGAGCTCTTGACTCTAGCTGCATAAGTATCAAAAGATGGCCTAGTCAGCCATCACTGGAAAGAGAGGCCCATTGGACTTGCAAACTTTATATGCCCCAGTACAGGGGAATGCCAGGGCCAAAAGATGGGAGTGGGTGGGTAGGGAAGTGGGGGGATATGGGGGACTTTTAGGATAGCATTGGAAATGTAAAGGAGGAAAATACCTGTTTAAAAAATATATATATAAAGAAAGATATGAAAGTGTTTATTTAAAGTATTTTCTAATCTGAATAACTTTTTCAATTAACTACAGAATATTAGTTAACTGTATTGTAAAATCATAGTGTGTGTTCGAGTGTGTATTATACTGAATTAATTCAAAATAAATATGTTTTCAGATACTTTATGATTTATAAGATTGTAGTGGATTGTATTAGCAAAAGACCTTTTTAAATAAACTTATTTATCTATTTTAAAAAAAGAAATTACATGTGTGAACCATCATATTCATCTCCACATGTACAGTTTTAATAAAGAATAGCCATGAAAGCCCCAGAGGCTCGACTTACAAAACTCAAGCTAAACTGAAGTCCAATGCTTTACATTCTCATATGCTACCCATTGCCATTGATGAAATACGACCCCATCAACTGCCTAGGCCACTCCAGGTTGAGGAATTCCATGTCTTCATATTTCAGTCGCACTTAGAAGAGGAATGGGAACTGGCAGACATTGAAAGACTAGGATTCAACTTGGGGATTAAGACTGAAAGAGAAGTCAGGGAGATGCAGTGAAGGGAAAGGGGAAGCTGTGACATGGGAGGGGAACTTGATAACTTGCCAAGCGTGTTAGTCAGACTTTCCCTGAGTCCTCACACAAATGGGTTACTATTTTAAGATCCCCCTCACTAAACACTGCACAGAGAGGCTGGTATGGAAATATTGTAGAAGATAATAAATAAGATATATGTAGTGTATGTATATATATATACATATATATATACATATATATATACATATATATACACAAACTGGTTGGAAATCACTATCTATGGACTCTTCATCCACCACATTAGCCCTTATCCATTTCTTTCCCTGAACCACCTATTTTCACTGAAAATTAAAAACATAGACAAACAGAGGGTCTTTAAGAAGTGACAGAAATAGAGCGGTCGCCATCTTGGTCCGGGACCCGCCGAACTTAGGAAATTAGTCTGAACAGGTGAGAGGGTGCGCCAGAGAACCTGACAGCTTCTGGAACAGGCGGAAGCACAGAGGCGCTGAGGCAGCACCCTGTGTGGGCCGGGGACAGCCGGCCACCGTCCGGACCGGAGGACAGGTGCCCGCCCGGCTGGGGAGGCGGCCTAAGCCACAGCAGCAGCGGTCGCCATCTTGGTCCCGGGACTCCAAGGAACTTAGGAATTTAGTCTGCTTAGGTGAGAGTCTGTACCACCTGGGAACTGCCAAAGCAACACAGTGTCTGAGAAAGGTCCTGTTTTGGGCCTTCTTCTTCGGCCAGGAGGAGGTCCAAATACAAGATATCTGCGCACCTTCCCTGTAAGAGAGCTTGCCAGCAGAGAGTGCTCTGAGCACTGAAACTCAGAGGAGAGAATCTGTCTCCCAGGTCTGCTGATAGACGGTAACAGAATCACCAGAAGAACAATCTCTAAACAGAGTCAACTATAACTACTAACTCCAGAGATTACCAGATGGCGAAAGGTAAACGGAGGAATCTTACTAACAGGAACCAAGACCACTCACCATCACCAGAACCCAGCACACCCACTTCACCCAGTCCAGGGAACCCCAACACACCTGAGAACCTAGACCTAGATTTAAAAGCATATCTCATGATGATGATAGAGGACATCAAGAAGGACTTTAATAAATCACTTAAAGAAATACAGGAGAACACTGCTAAAGAGTTACAAGTCCTTAAAGAAAAACAGGAAAACACAATCAAACAGGTAAAAGTCCTTACAGAAAAAGAGGAAAAAACATACAAACAGGTGATGGAAATGAACAAAACCATACTAGACCTAAAAAGGGAAGTAGACACAATAAAGAAAACTCAAAGCGAGGCAACACTAGAGATAGAAACCCTAGGAA
The DNA here is from genome assembly GCF_000001635.26 of Mus musculus. NCBI lineage: Eukaryota > Metazoa > Chordata > Mammalia > Rodentia > Muridae > Mus > Mus musculus. The sequence continues at coordinate 107,331,361 of NC_000086.7, forward strand.
AGAAATCTGGAACCATAGATTTGAGCATCAGCAACAGAATACAAGAGATGGAAGAGAGAATCTCAGGTGCAGAAGATTCCATAGAGAACATTGGCACAACAATCAAAGAAAATGGAAAATGCAAAAAGATCCTAACTCAAAATATCCAGGAAATCCAGGACACAATAAGAAGACCAAACGTACGGATAATAGGAGTGGATGAGAATGAAGATTTTCAACTCAAAGGTCCAGCAAACATCTTCAACAAAATTATTGAAGAAAACTTCCCAAATCTAAAGAATGAGATGCATATGAACATACAAGAAGCCTACAGAACTCCAAATAGACTGGACCAGAAAAGAAATTCCTCCCGACATATAATAATCAGAACATCAAATGCACTAAATAAAGATAGAATACTAAAAGCAGTAAGGGAAAAAGGTCAAGTAACATATAAAGGCAAGCCTATCAGAATTACACCAGATTTTTCACCAGAGACTATGAAAGCCAGAAGAGCCTGGACAGATGTTATACAGACACTAAGAGAACACAAACTGCAGCCCAGGCTACTATACCCAGCCAAACTCTCAATTATCATAGAGGGAGAAACCAAAGTATTCCACGACAAAACCAAATTCACGCATTATCTCTCCACGAATCCAGCCCTTCAAAGGATAATAACAGAAAAAAACCAATACAAGAACGGGAACAACGCCCTAGAAAAAACAAGAAGGTAATCCCTCAACAAACCTAAAAGAAGACAGCCACAAGAACAGAATGCCACCTTTAACAACTAAAATAACAGGAAGCAACAATTACTTTTCCTTAATATCTCTTAACATCAATGGTCTCAACTCGCCAATAAAAAGACATAGACTAACAAACTGGCTACACAAACAAGACCCAACATTTTGCTGCTTACAGGAAACTCATCTCAGAGAAAAAGATAGACACTACCTCAGAATGAAAGGCTGGAAAACAATTTTCCAAGCAAATGGTATGAAGAAACAAGCAGGAGTAGCCATCCTAATATCTGATAAGATTGACTTCCAACCCAAAGTCATCAAAAAAGACAAGGAGGGACACTTCATTCTCATCAAAGGTAAAATCCTCCAAGAGGAACTCTCAATTCTGAATATCTATGCTCCAAATACAAGAGCAGCCACATTCACTAAAGAAACTTTAGTAAAGCTCAAAGCACACATTGCACCTCACACAATAATAGTGGGAGACTTCAACACACCACTTTCACCAATGGACAGATCATGGAAACAGAAACTAAACAGGGACACACTGAAACTAACAGAAGTGATGAAACAAATGGATCTGACAGATATCTACAGAACATTTTATCCTAAAACAAAAGGATATACCTTCTTCTCAGCACCTCATGGTACCTTCTCCAAAATTGACCACATAATACGTCACAAATCAGGCCTCAACAGATTCAAAAATATTGAAATTGTCCCATGTATCCTATCAGATCACCATGCACTAAGGCTGATCTTCAATAACAAAATAAATAACAGAAAGCCAACATTCACATGGAAACTGAACAACACTCTTCTCAATGATACCTTGGTCAAGGAAGGAATAAAGAAAGAAATTAAAGACTTTTTAGAGTTTAATGACAATGAAGCCACAACGTACCCAAACCTTTGGGACACAATGAAAGCATTTCTAAGAGGGAAACTCATAGCTATGAGTGCCTTCAAGAAAAAACGGGAGAGAGCACATACTAGCAGCTTGACAACACATCTAAAAGCTCTAGAAAAAAAGGAAGCAAATTCACCCAAGAGGAGTAGACGGCAGGAAATAATCAAACTCAGGGGTGAAATCAACCAAGTGGAAACAAGAAGAACTATTCAAAGAATTAACCAAACGAGGAGTTGGTTCTTTGAGAAAATCAACAAGATAGATAAACCCTTAGCTAGACTCACTAAAGGGCACAGGGACAAAATCCTAATTAACAAAATCAGAAATGAAAAGGGAGACATAACAACAGATCCTGAAGAAATCCAAAACACCATCAGATCCTTCTACAAAAGGCTATACTCAACAAAACTGGAAAACCTGGACGAAATGGACAAATTTCTGGACAGATACCAGGTACCAAAGTTGAATCAGGATCAAGTTGACCTTCTAAACAGTCCCATATCCCCTAAAGAAATAGAAGCAGTTATTAATAGTCTCCCAGCCAAAAAAAGCCCAGGACCAGACGGGTTTAGTGCAGAGTTCTATCAGACCTTCAAAGAAGATCTAACTCCAGTTCTGCACAAACTTTTTCACAAGATAGAAGTAGAAGGTATTCTACCCAACTCATTTTATGAAGCCACTATTACTCTGATACCTAAACCACAGAAAGATCCAACAAAGATAGAGAACTTCAGACCAATTTCTCTTATGAACATCGATGCAAAAATTCTTAATAAAATTCTCGCTAACCGAATCCAAGAACACATTAAAGCAATCATCCATCCTGACCAAGTAGGTTTTATTCCAGGGATGCAGGGATGGTTTAATATACGAAAATCCATCAATGTAATCCATTATATAAACAAACTCAAAGACAAAAACCACATGATCATCTCGTTAGATGCAGAAAAAGCATTTGACAAGATCCAACACCCATTCATGATAAAAGTTCTGGAAAGATCAGGAATTCAAGGCCAATACCTAAACATGATAAAAGCAATCTACAGCAAACCAGTAGCCAACATCAAAGTAAATGGAGAGAAGCTGGAAGCAATCCCACTAAAATCAGGGACTAGACAAGGCTGCCCACTTTCTCCCTACCTTTTCAACATAGTACTTGAAGTATTAGCCAGAGCAATTCGACAACAAAAGGAGATCAAGGGGATACAAATTGGAAAAGAGGAAGTCAAAATATCACTTTTTGCAGATGATATGATAGTATATATAAGTGACCCTAAAAATTCCAACAGAGAACTCCTAAACCTGATAAACAGCTTCGGTGAAGTAGCTGGATATAAAATTAACTCAAACAAGTCAATGGCCTTTCTCTACACAAAGAATAAACAGGCTGAGAAAGAAATTAGGGAAACAACACCCTTCTCAATAGCCACAAATAATATAAAATATCTCGGCGTGACTCTAACGAAGGAAGTGAAAGATCTGTATGATAAAAACTTCAAGTCCCTGAAGAAAGAAATTAAAGAAGATCTCAGAAGATGGAAAGATCTCCCATGCTCATGGATTGGCAGGACCAACATTGTAAAAATGGCTATCTTGCCAAAAGCAATCTACAGATTCAATGCAATCCCCATTAAAATTCCAACTCAATTCTTCAACGAATTAGAAGGAGCAATTTGCAAATTCATCTGGAATAACAAAAAACCGAGGATAGCAAAAACTCTTCTCAAGGATAAAAGAACCTCTGGTGGAATCACCATGCCTGACCTAAAGCTTTACTACAGAGCAATTGTGATAAAAACTGCATGGTACTGGTATAGAGACAGACAAGTGGACCAATGGAATAGAATTGAAGACCCAGAAATGAACCCACACACCTATGGTCACTTGATCTTCGACAAGGGAGCCAAAACCATCCAGTGGAAGAAAGACAGCATTTTCAACAATTGGTGCTGGCACAACTGGTTGTTATCATGTAGAAGAATGCGAATCGATCCATACTTATCTCCTTGTACTAAGGTCAAATCTAAGTGGATCAAGGAACTTCACATAAAACCAGAGACACTGAAACTTATAGAGGAGAAAGTGGGGAAAAGCCTTGAAGATATGGGCACAGGGGAAAAATTCCTGAACAGAACAGCAATGGCTTGTACTGTAAGATCGAGAATTGACAAATGGGACCTAATGAAACTCCAAAGTTTCTGCAAGGCAAAAGACACTGTCTATAAGACAAAAAGACCACCAACAGACTGGGAAAGGATCTTTACCTATCCTAAATCAGATAGGGGACTAATATCCAACATATATAAAGAACTCAAGAAGGTGGACCTCAGAAAATCAAATAACCCCCTTAAAAAATGGGGCTCAGAACTGAACAAAGAATTCTCACCTGAGGAATACCGAATGGCAGAGAAGCACCTGAAAAAATGTTCAACATCCTTAATCATCAGGGAAATGCAAATCAAAACAACCCTGAGATTCCACCTCACACCAGTGAGAATGGCTAAGATCAAAAATTCAGGTGACAGCAGATGCTGGCGAGGATGTGGAGAAAGAGGAACACTCCTCCATTGTTGGTGGGATTGCAGGCTTGTACAACCACTCTGGAAATCAGTCTGGCGGTTCCTCAGAAAATTGGACATAGTACTACCGGAGGATCCAGCAATACCTCTCCTGGGCATATATCCAGAAGAAGCCCCAACTGGTAAGAAGGACACATGCTCCACTATGTTCATAGCAGCCTTATTTATAATAGCCAGAAACTGGAAAGAACCCAGATGCCCCTCAACAGAGGAATGGATACAGAAAATGTGGTACATCTACACAATGGAGTACTACTCAGCTATTAAAAAGAATGAATTTATGAAATTCCTAGCCAAATGGATGGACCTGGAGAGCATCATCCTGAGTGAGGTAACACAATCACAAAGGAACTCACACAATATGTACTCACTGATAAGTGGATACTAGCCCAAAACCTAGGATACCCACGATATAAGATACAATTTCCTAAACACATGAAACTCAAGAAAAATGAAGACTGAAGTGTGGACACTATGCCCCTCCTTAGAAGTGGGAACAAAACACCCATGGAAGGAGTTACAGAAACAAAGTATGGAGCTGAGATGAAAGGATGGACCATGTAGAGACTGCCATATCCAGGGATCCACCCCATAATCAGCTTCCAAATGCTGACACCATTGCATACACTAGCAAGATTTTACTGAAAGGACCCAGATGTAGCTGTCTCTTGTGAGACTATGCCGGGGCCTAGCAAACACAGAAGTGGATGCTCACAGTCAGCTAATGGATGGATCACAGGGCTCCCAATGGAGGAGCTAGAGAAAGTACCCAAGGAGCTAAAGGGATCTTCAACCCTATAGGTGGAACAACATTATGAACTAACCAGTACCCCTGAGCTCTTGACTCTAGCTGCATATGTATCAAAAGATGGCCTAGTCGGCCATCACTGGAAAGAGAGGCCCATTGGACACGCAGACTTTGTGTGCCCCGGTACAGGGGAACGCCAGGGCCAAAGGGGGGGAGTGGGTGGGTAGGGGAGTGGGGGTGGGTGGGTAAGGGGGACTTTTGGTATAGCATTGGAAATGTAAATGAGCTAAATACCTAATAAAAAATGAAAAAAAAAAAAAAAAAAAAAAGAAGTGACAGAAATAGTTGCAACATTGACAGTTTTTAAAAATGTGTACCATAAGCTCTATGAAAGTATTTTTCCCAGTGTTAGGCAACAGTGGGTGGCATTATACACTCTTAGTGGAAAATGAGGAAAGGAGAGGAGGGGAGAAAAGGGGAAGGAAGGGGAGGAGGAAAGGGGAAGAGAAGAGAAATATTAGTATACATAGTTACCCTAATGTGCCAATGAGCTCATTTCTTCTTTCCTTCTAAGCTACAACTGATGCAAACACACACACACACACACACACACACACACACACACACACACACACACACACACACACCTTTAGCTGGTTTGTTTAAGCAGGCAGACGTGAGCTACATTGACTACAGTGTGTTATTGAATTATCATTCTGTTATTATATGGTTAAAAAAACCTGTTTCATAGGCATTGCCATTATGTATTTCTCACTTTTTCCATGTAGCCTAGACTTCCACAAATGCCCTATGTGCATTGCACCCACATCTGAATCTCCCACTCTTTCCTAAAACCTGGTTTTCACATTGTCTAAAGAAAATGCTTTATTGAGGGTCTCCAGAAACTTCTAAACTGATATGTAAAGTGATATTTAAATACTTATCATAGTAGATCTCTTCAAAGTGCTTAGTCTTATTGATTGCCATCTTTGGAAACTTTGCTCCTACCTTTTTGACTAAACAGCCATCTTGACTATCTTCCAGAGTTTATACCTATTTCTTTTCTTCTCCTTACTGCACATCCTAACCTTGGTCAGCTACTAAACATTGTTCTTTTCCAGGATACATTCTGGGACCATTTCTCTTCTCATGTTACCTACTTACAATGAGGAAGCACATAGTATGTCTTCAACTACTACTCATACAATAATGATTCCAAAATCCATACCTATGGCCCTGTTTTCTTAGTAATTTTCTCATAACGATATTCTGAAATCTGTTCTGGTCAGGGATGAAAAGTTAACTGAAAATATACTGTTCTTAGCTTTCCCATCTTTTTCAATGCAGAGGGAATTTATGTCATATTTTATATGATTGCAAGTGAAATTTTGAGCTTTAGTAACCCTGAAAAAGAGAAAAGTGCATTCATTATTGTGTTGGTATATCTTCTCATCACAGGCAAACACATTTTTTGTGTGGTCATTAAAAACCCTAGATGACTGACCTCCTTCCACAACTCTATACCAGGAGTCAGAATAACTTCTTTTAGGGTTGCTCATCTCTCAGGTAAGTATGAGATTTAACATGCCATTAAAGGGATACATGAATATTGATAGTTGAGGTCAGGACCTTATTATGCCCTTCACCACATGTTCTAAAATTCTACCACACTGCTACTTACAGTGACAGTGACACCCACCCTAGCTCATACCTAACCTATAATCCTACAAGAGGACAAAAGGCCTTGGTGCTACAATTACACTACCTTCTCTGCTACTACTGTAAGACATAATTTAGAATTGTTTTTTTTGTTCTGTTTAGTTCTCACCTAAATGTTTTATCTAATATGCAGATAATAATGTCCTCATTACTGTATTATGTTGACTTGTCATTAGAGAATTGTAAATGATATTCAAGTACAGGGGACCTTCATTAATAACCATTGTCCAAAGTAATACATATTATATATATTATGTATATTATATATACATATATATACATATATATACATATATATATATACATAAAACAGTTTTGGTAGGTGTTGAAAAATCATTGGCTCCCAGACATCTTAAAGTGTTAACGGGTTCCATTCATCCTAAAAACAAACAAACAAACAAACAAACAAACAAACAAAACAAAACTCCAGAATATATGAAAAAACTTTAATGTGCCTCTTAAATACCTCATCTCATTTTACTGGATTATCTTTCCATTCTAGCTACCACTGATCTTTTGTCTGGGGTTAGGGTTTGTTATGTTTGTTCTGAGTTGAAATGTTAAAATAGTCCTTTCTTTAAAAAAAAAAAAAAAAACAAATAAACCTTCTTGATATGCATGTCCTGTGAAGTAAGGGAGCTATAACTTAGCTTATAAAAGAAGTTTGAACAAAATCTACACTGGTATTTGCTGCTTGCTTTTCTCATCATTTATAGGTGACACTTCAATAAACATGCAGAATGAGATGAGTATGCTTGTCTTGTCTTACTGTTTTGGCACCTTTTGAAAAAGCATGTATGTTTATCAACATGTGGCAACATTTTCTGAGAAAAGTAATACAATCACGTGGAAAGATAGTCTTTCAGCTGAGAGGCAAGAGCTCATGCCTTAAACACAAATGAACACTCAGAAGATGAAGTAAATGTCATAGGGGGATGGAAAGAGACTATGTAGCTGGGGAAAAATGATTTCATAATTTTGTCTTTTATTTAGTAGCCATTGATGAAATCACAAAGTTTAAGAGGTGATGAGCACCTTGGAGTTATCTGGCTCTTTGATTTTTCAAATATTTTTACTTCTTACATACCTTTTCAATATCCACTTGCCCTTGATTAATGGTATGCATATCTTTTTGGTATACTAAAATTAAATTTTATTTAAAGTCATTTACTTTTTTTGAAAATAAAACATTTTATTGCCCTGTGTTTGAAATATTTTAATTAGTGGCATAAACTCTTTTGACAGAAGTTGGCAATTAATTATACTATATGTAACAAATTAATTACTAAACAAGATTTTGTGTGGGGAGCCGCAAACGCCATTACAAAATGGTGCTGGTTTCAATAAGCCGACGCCCATGAATATGGGTAAACAACCAATGTGTGCATGTGCCATAGTTTTTTGCTGAGTCACTGCCTGACCTGAGGCGCGTGAATGAGGTGCTGAGGGCACAACCAATCAGGTGTGGACACGTCACTCCTAGGCCTATATAAGCAGCGCCAGTTCTGAGGCTAGGGGTCTTTCACCTACACAGTCCATGCTCTCCCAATAAATGTGTTGCAGAAGGATCCTGTTGTGGCGTCTTACTTGCTGGCGAGTAGGGTGTCCCACAATTTTGGCCCCATTTTTTCCTACAATAGTGTTATAATCATGTTATGAGATATAGGTTCAATTTTCAAATTCCTTTATATACCTGAAATATATAGAGAAAATGTTTTCCTATTCTAAAGGGTCTAGCTCCTGCTTGATGTTACATAGCAAGTCTACAACAAAACTGAAGTGTGTTTGTTAACAGGAAAGCTTACTATCGTTATACACCCCAGAAGACAAACTACACATTAAGTGGCCATTTTAAAGACCTACTTCTTAAGATTTAGTAGACTGTCTCATACCTTTTCTTCTCAATTTATTGGCAAATTTAGATCTGTGACATAGTTATGAAATATTTTGATATCACAATGAAAAGTTTAAAGATAAGAATTAAAAAGTGAGATACAAAGTCAATATAGTTGAGGTAGAAAATTATATTAATGCTCACAAATGCAAGCTCCTAGTCCTTATAGACAGAAGGAAAGCCTAGATGCTGAGCATATCCTTAACAGCTGCATAAATCTCAGGAATCCATGAAAGAAATAGCACTAGAGCTCACTAAGACTGGAACACATTGCTTAACTGTAACCTTTGTGACCTGAGAGGAATGGAGAGTATGGGGGAAAATTTAGTTATGCCAGAGACAATTCTAAATCAATTATTTTTAAGATATATTTTTCTAGACTTATTAAGTAGTTCAATCATCATTAGTCTAAACTTAATGATTTCAAAAGAAGCATTGCTCTAATTTAGCATCAAGATATTTAGAATAATATTAGGAAACTGTAAAGTTAATAATAGTATATTTGAGTACCATAAAATATTCCTAGTACTACTTGTGTATTTTAAAATAAAGTATATATATATATATATATATAATTACAATATAATTACAACACTTCTTCATCCAAACCTCCCCACACCCTTCCCTGCTCTTCTGCTCTTCTACAAATTCATGGCCTCTTTTGATCACTGATATTGCATATATATATATATATATATATATATATATATATATATATATTCCTAAATACAACTTCAACTTTTTGGATTTGAATTACACATGTTACTTGTATGTATGTTTTCAGGGCTCATCATTTGGCACTGATCGATCAACCAATGAGTGTGATCTTCCCTACAGAAGACCATCTTTCTTAATCTCAGCTTTCCTCAGATGTCTGTAGTTTATCGTACAGTACTGAAGCATTGTGGTCTTTTCACCATCCACTTTGTAAGAGCCAGAGGAGCAGGGAGTTTGCTGTGAGATTGTGTGTCCTAATAATACCAGAAGCTACATCTATAGAACCTCACCAACAGGACACTCAAACATGAGCTGAATAAGGATGACACCAATGAACATGCCAATGTATTTTGAAGTCTATATCATTTCTCTTAAAATTAAAATGTTAGTGGTTTATTATAAAGATTGTTATTTTATTCAAAATAAAACTTACTCCCTAAGTTTGTCAATATCTTTAGCTTTTGTACAGCATTATATTTAGGCCTTATTTTTCCCTAGCAACTTTAAAGCCACAACTGGCTCTCACATACTTAACTAAATATTAACCCAAATTTGAGATCTGTCTCTCTTTACAAGCACATGGTTTGTGTGTTTCAACATGTTTACACCCTTTAACACAAGCTAGATTTTCTAAAATCCCCCTGTTCCCCATGACCTTTACTATGTCTCTTCCCCCTCCTCCTCTTCGTCCTCTTCTTCTGTTTCAAAACATCAGTTGTTTGTCTAGCACTCATGTCCAACAAGCTGGTGCCTTAAAAATCAAAACAAAACCAAGATCAATGTGAATCAAAAGGAACCCAGTTTCTTTAAAGTGGAATTCAACTGTGTTTGCATGTTAGTAGATTTAAATCAAATTACCTATTTCTCTTAAGTTAAAAGTGATCTCAGGGTCCCTAATGAAGGAGCTTGAGAAAGTACCCAAGGAACTGAAGGGGTTTCCAGCCCTATAGGAGGAACATCAATATGAACTAACCAGTACCTCCAGAGCTCCCTGGAACTAAACCACCAATCAAAAAGCACACATGGAGGGACTCATGGCTCTAGCTGCATATGTAGAAGAGAATGTCCTAGTCAGTCATCAGTAGGAGAAGAGGCCCTTGGTCCTGTGAAGGTCCTATGCCCCAGTATAGGGGAATGCCAGGACCAGGAATGGGAATGGGTGGGTTGGGGAGCAAGGGAATGGGGGAGGGAATATGGGATTTTCGGACAGGAAATTTGGAAAGGGGATAACATTTGAAATGTAAATAAAGAAAAGATCTAATAAAATTTAAATAAATAAATAAATAAATAAATAAATAAATAAATAAATACTAAGTGTGGTGAGATTTTGAGTTGAAGGTAGAAACTTAAAATTTAGTAAAATAAGTTTTGATCATGATTATTTGTATCATCTGGGAAAATTTTTATGTAACTGTTTATGAGGAAAGACCCAATAGTTATTTGAAAATAAAATTAAGGTGGATTCATCATTCTGACTACCTTTCTGCTTAAAGAACAAGCACCAACTTGATAGGAATGCTCCTAAAACCTGCGCCTGCGGCGCCCTCTTCTGACCTCTCACCCCAAAGGGTTAGTTGGGCTTTTATTTCTAATTTGCCCTTTGGCTTTAGACTTTTTGATCCCTCATCTGCTACCACTTTATTTTGAAATACCACACATAGAAAGGCACAAACACTATGAAAAAACACCTGTGAATATAAATAATACTTCATCTTTTCATCTAACCTTACATTTTGAAGAATTGGGGGTTTTTGCAAAAGGAAAAATAACTGAAAAATTATTTTTGTTAGGTAAAAGTCTTGTGCAAACAAACAAGTATAAGAAAATTATATGGAAAAAACAAAAGCAGAAAAATTATATGAAAATAAGTAAAAATTGCTAGTAAAGCTTGCAGATGGGTTAAGATGAACTAATTTGCATATTAAAATTCAAATCTGTGCTATAAGCTTTTATGCCTTATAACAGGAAAGCAAGAAAGGGCATCCTACATAGATGACACTGCCTTTAAAAAATCATCCGAAACTTCTATATTAAGAGACAAATGTTCTGTCAAAATTTTTATACTTTACCACTAATTGCCCTCTACCACCCCATCATGCTACATTTCTTCTTACACCAGAGCGTTCTTACAAGATAGTTTCCTTCCTCCTTACAACTCTTGCTGGCAATTGCTACTGCATTAGTGTCAGGCCTACCACAATGTTGTGTCTAGTTTGGGTAGTGCTGCCTCAGTGTGATGTATCCATCACCTCTCTGCTCTCCAACAGGATGTGTTAAATGTTGTTTTCCAGTCACTGCCTTACCTTCTGCTCATCCAAGTCAAAGCCGAGTCTATTTCTTGGATACTCTGCATACTTTTAGTAGTGGTTTCTTTATTACCTCCATTCATTAAATCCAACCTTTAACTGGCTGACATAAAAATTTGTAAAATCTCTCAATTGTAGGGAAAAAACAAACAAAACAAAACAAAATACAGATAAAACAAAAGGCCACAAAATAACGATAAATAATTTTATGGGGCTGTGATATTTTCTTAGTAAAACACGAAAATAAAAACAAAAACAAAACAAAACAAAACAACGTAAACCCAAGGAATATGCACTATGTATAGTAGATTATTGACCATTTGCTATGAGGCCAGAGGTACTTACTTTTTTTGTAATTGTGCATAATATCATATTTGAACACATTTTGAGCACTTGGTTTGGGTGCTTTTGTTGTTTATATATTTGCTTGATTTTTCATTTTTGTTTGTGCATATATATAAATATACATATATACACATATAAAACATATAATATATATACATATGCACTCATACATATATACATGAGATTATCCTCCATATCTCAGACTTGTCGGAAACACTATGCATTCCAGGCTGTCCAAAAACTGTAGAGGGAAATTCTCTGGATTCAGCTTCCAGAGCTCTAGAATAACAAATAGGAACTACAATGATCAATGTTTCCACTATTTTCTATGAGTTGAATAATATTTTGAGCAACTATGGTACAATAGTAAACAAAGTACGAGTATTAACCTCATAGGCTGTAAATTACTAGCAGAACAGAATTTATATAAGCCACAGTGAGATGCATTGGGTGAATTAACATTAGTGTTTAGGGTATTCACAGGGTTGTCTGTTCATTATCTCATTTATACTGCAGTATAATATATATGTGTATATATAATATATAACATAATATGTTATATTACATAAAATCATAGTATATTTAATATATGCACAATCTATTATATATTGTGTATGATATATATAACATACATTATATACATATATGTATATGTACCTATGTATATATACATTATTTTATATATAAATATGTTTACATATAATACATATGTGTGTATATATACTCATACATGAATATGTATAATGTGTATAATTTACATGTACGTGCAATACTTTATGTCATTTTGTATGCATATGAACATAACCAACCATCTTCAGTATCTTAATAATATCCCCCAAATCTTTAAAATATAATAATTTTAAAATATTTATTTACTGTTTTAGATTATAAAACAATTACATCATTTACTCCTTCCTTTCACTCCCTTCATAACCCATGTACCTTTACTTGCTCTCTTTCAAACTCATGGCCACTTTTATCTTTAATTACTGATATTTATAACCTTCTAAGTCCATATAATGTTACTTGTATATATATGTTTTCTGGGATAACAACAGATATTTATCACTTTTATTAATAGTTACCTTTCTCCTAGAATATTTTTCTCCAAGAACAATTAGTTGTCTTGCCATGTAGCTGCCTCTACTCTACTTTATTCACAAACTACTACTGCTTTGGCACAATGATGTTGGTGTTCTAGAAAAACTATAGTTTAGGGCCGCCAAATACAAGGTGTTTCATAATCTCTTCTAAATTAAGCAGTTTCTGTAACCATGACCTCAGCATCATGCAGAACAAATTGGTAAAGGGTATGAGACCTGATATATTAAAGAACAAAAGGAAGAGCATTGTGTGGCATCCTCTAGATCAAGCACTGCGATGATATGCTGTATCTTCTTCATGTGGTACCAACACAGCTCCTTGGAGTCCAACAAAGACTACCAGGCCCAGGATAGTCAGCACCATATACCCTACAAGAGAGGTATTCATTATAACACCAATGTGAGGGTAAGATGAGTAAAATAATTGATTTCTCTGATAAACTACAAGCAGGTGGTGGTTGATATACCATTTGTCAATATCAATGTAGGTGTTACAATAAGTCCCAAGAATTATGTGGGTAATCAGTTGGAAAATATTAGAAGGAGGTCCATCATGGAGCTAGAAAAGAAGAGCATTGGTGGATTGGATAGAGTATATGGAATCCAAATGGAATTAACACAAAGAAACCAGAAGACTCTCATGTGTAACATTGATTGATTCTGGGCTTCACCAAGACAAAGGTTTACATAGGAAGCATTTGGAGGCTAACTGTGACATACTGATCCCTCTCTTGAAATCCGATGCACCCATAGACAAAGTCAAGGTCATTGTTGGATGTGCCAATGGATCAACTACTCCAGAAGCTAATGAAATTTTCCTGGAATGGAACATTATGCCATGGTTATTCCAGATCTCCATTTAAATGTTGGAGGAATGACAGTGCCTTACTTTGAGCATCTGAAGAATCTAAATCATGCTGACTATGGATGATTGACTTTCAAATAGGAAAAGAATTTTAACTAGCACTTGTTCATGTCTGTTCAAGAGAAGTTAGAAAGAAAATTTGGAAAGCATGGTGGAACTATTCTTGTTACACCCACTTCAGAGTTCCAAGACTCCATTTATATCCCATCAAAGAAGAAAGACATTGTGCACTCTGCCTTAGCCTACAGGATGAAGCATTTTGCCAGGGACATTTTGTAAATAGACATGAAATATGACCTTGGCACCTAGATCCCAAAATGCCTTTCTACATCAATGCATTGGGAAAGTTTTCCAGGTGAACTTTACATAGATGTGCTGTAACTCACCTCCTATTTCTCCTTGTTTCTGTATCTTCTGCTAACCTCTCACCAGTTTACATATAAACACTAAAATCTCTGTTTTGTTACTTATTAAATAGCAGTCACTGTTCTCAAGGAGTTCAACTAAATTAGATTATGACACCACAGATACCTATATGAGAGTGAAAGTGGGATTTTGGTCTTAAAATATCACTCTTCCTCTTGGAGGCACTGCATTGCTTCAGGGTTCTTCACAACAGGGTCAGGAAAATTGCCAGAGACAATGTTCAAATCACTTACTCACTTTTACTCTGGATAACTCTGGAATATGCTACAAATTTAACACGTGTAAGAAGGAAGTGTGTGCTTTTCAGAAAGTGGTGTGCTCCTCAAGTGAGTTATTGGTATTTTATATGAGGAAAAAACTCAGCTGTATAAACTTCAAAAAAAGTAAGAAATGTTTCTCACACATTTTATTCTTCCTAAGTAAAATAAATAAATGCTACTAGAATAAAATTACCTTTAATCTCTTAACCAGCCTAACTGACTCCAGCTGTAAGTGCCTACAGACATAAACAAATGAAAAACCTAATACCTTAGAACATAAAAAAGTAAATGTTCAACATCCTTAGTCATCAGGGAAATGCAAATCAAACAACCCTGAGATTCTACCTTACACCACTGAGAATGGCTAAGATTAAAAATTCAGGTGACAGCAGGTGCTGGAGAGGATGTGGAGAAAGAGGAACTGTCCTCCATTGCTGGTGGGATTGCAAGCTTGTACAACCACTCTGGAAATCAGTTTGGTAGTTCCTCAGAAAACTGGACATATTACTTCCTGAGGATACAGCAATACCACCATTGGGCATATACCCAGAAGATGCTCCAAAATGTAATAAGGACACATACTCCACTATGTTCATAGCAGCCTTATTTATAATAGCCAGAAGCTGGAAAGAACCCAGATGTCCCTCAACAGAGGAATGGATACAGAAAATGTGATACATTTACATAATGGAGTACTACTCATCTATTAAAAACAATGACTTCATGAAATTCACAGGCAAATGGATGAACTAGAAAATATCATCCTGAGTGAGGTAACCCAGCCATGAAAGAACACACATGGTATGCACTCACTGATAAGTGGATATTAGCCCTAAAGCTCAGAATACCAACAATACAACCCACAAACCATACTGAGCTTAAGAAGGAAGACCAAAGGGTGGATGCTTCAATCCTACATAGAAATAAAATATTCTTAGAAAATAGAGAGAAGGAGAGAAGGAGGGATCTTGGTGGGAGAGAGAAGGGAAAGAGGACCGGGCAGGATCATATACTGGAAGGGACAGAAGAGAAGTACAGAGGGTCAAGAAATCGAATATCTGTGGACAACGGGGAACTAGGTGTAGCCACTAGAAAGTCCCAGAAGCCAGGGAAATGAGAGGCTCTAAGGACCCAACAGGAATTACTTTAGCCAAAATAGACAACAAAGGGGAGTTAGAACCTGTAAGAGACCACCTCCAGTAGATAGGCACAGTTCCCAGTTGATGGATGGGGCCACCCACCCATCTCAAAATTGTTAACCCATAAATGTTCCTGTCCAAAGGAAAAACAGGGACAAAAAAAATGGAACAGAGAGTGAAGGGAAGGCCATCCAGAGACCTCCCCACTTAGGGATCCACCCCACCTGCAGACACCAAACCCAGACACTATCACTGTTGCCAAGAAACAATTGTTGACAGGAACCTAGTATGGCTGTTCCCTGAGAGGTTCTACCAGCCCAGACCAATACAGATAAAAATACTCACGGCCAACCATTGGACTGAGCTCGGGGACCCCAATAGAAGAGCTAGCAAAAGGACTGGAGGAGCTGAAGGGGATCGCAACCCCATGGAAAGAACAATATTGATATTTAACCAGACCACCCAGAGCTCACAGAGACTAAATTACCAACTAAAGAGTATATGTGGAAGGATCCATGTCTCCAGATACATATGTAGCAGAAGATGGCCTTATCTGATATCAATGGGAGGGGAGTCCCTTGGTTCTGTGGAGGTTTGATGCCCAGTATAGGGGGATGCTAGCTTGGTGAGGCAGGAGTGAGTGAGTGGGTGGAAGAGCACCCATATAGATATAAAGGGGAGGGGAGATGGGGGATAGGATAGGGGTTTGGGGAGGATTAACCTGGAAGGGGGATATTATTTGAAGTGTAAATTAATAAAATGGTTAACAAAAAAGAAAGAAATATGAAACTCTAAACACAATGTATTGACATACATTAGAGGAGACCTAGGTGCTAAGAGAAGAGAAAGTATTACTTATAGCTTATACATTATGTTTTGTTTACCAGTAAAAATAAAGACCCTTATGGAAAACTACAAAAAAAAAAAAAAAAACCTCTTTGCTGAATATGATGCTATATACTTTTAACTCCAGCACTTGCAAGGTAGAGGTAGAGGGGAAGGAGGAAGAAAAGGAAAAGGGGGAGGAAAAGGGGAGGAAGAGGACAAAAGAAAAACAACCCCCGTCAAAACATAAAACGCAATAGCAACATATTGTTGTTCCACCTATAGGATTGCAGATCCCTTTAGCTCCTTGGGTACTTTCTCTAGCTCCTCCATTTGGGGCCCTGTGATCCATCTAATAGCTGACTATGAGCGACCACTTCTGTGTTTGCTAGGCCCCGGAGTGGGTGGGGGAGCATGTGGGGGACTTTTGGGGTAGCATTGGAAATGTAAATGAAATAAACACAAAAAAATGCACATTAATTAAAAATGCATATTAAGCGAGAAAAAAAGTTAAGAAAAAAAAGCAATAGCAACAAAACTACAAAGATTTCATTTAGAAAGTATATGTTCTTTTTTTAAATTAGGTATTTTCTTCATTTACATTTCAAATGCTATCACAAAAGTCCCCCCAGACCCTACCCACCCACTCCCCTACCCACCCACTCCCACTTCTTGGCCCTGGCGATCCCCTGTACTGAGGCATAGAAAGTTTGCAAGACCAAGGGGCCTCTCTTCCCAATGATGGCCAACTAGGCCATCTTCTGCTACATATGCAGCTAGAGACACAAGCTCTGGGGGTACTGGTTAGTTCATAATGTCATTCCACCTATAGGATTGCAGACTCCTTTAGCTCCTTGGGTACTTTCTCTAGCTCCTCCATTGGGGGCCCTGTGATCCATCCAATAGCTGACTGTGAGCATCCACTTATGTGTTTGCCAGGCCCAGGCATAGCCTCACAAGAGACAGCTATATCAGGGTCCTTTCAGCAAAATCTTGCTAGTGTATGCAATGGTGTCAGCGTTTGGAAGTTGACTATGGGATGTCCTTTTAAAAAAACAACAGATTCAATGCAATCCCCATCAAAAATCCAACTCAATTCTTCAACGAATTAGAAAGGGCAATCGGCAGATTCATCTGGAATAACAAAAAACCTAGGATAGCAAAAACTCTTCTCAAGGATAAAAGAACCTCTGGTGGAATCACCATGCCCGACCTAAAGATGTACTACAGAGCAATTGTGATAAAAACTGCATGGTACTGGTATAATGACAGACAAGTAGACCAATGGAACAGAATTGAAGACCCAGAGATGAACCCACACACCTATGGTCACTTGATCTTTGACAAGGGAGCTAAAACCATCAAGTGGAAAAAAGACAGCATTTTCAACAAATGGTGCTGGCACAACTGGCTGTTATCATGTAGAAGATTTCGAATTGATCCAGTTCTATCTCCTTGTACTAAGGTCAAATCTAAGTGGATTAAGGATCTCCACATAAAACCAGAGACACTGAAACTTATAGAGGACAAAGTAGGGAAAAGCCTCGAAGATATGGGTACAGGGGAAAAATTCCTGAATAGAACAGCAATGGCTTGTGCTGTAAGATCGAGAATCGAT
Source organism: Mus musculus (assembly GCF_000001635.26). Lineage (NCBI taxonomy): Eukaryota > Metazoa > Chordata > Mammalia > Rodentia > Muridae > Mus > Mus musculus. The sequence goes on from NC_000086.7 coordinate 107,349,540, forward strand.
AAATGGGACCTCATAAAATTGCAAAGCTTCTGCAAGGCAAAAGACACCGTCAATAAGACAAAAAGACCACCAACAGATTGGGAAAGCATCTTTACCTATCCCAAATCGGACAGGGGACTAATATCCAATATATATAAAGAACTCAAGAAGGTAGACTCCATAAAATCAAATAACCCCATTAAAAATGGGGCTCAGAACTGAACAAAGATTTCTCACCCGAGGAATACCGAATGGCAGAGAAGCACCTGAAAAAATGTTCAACATCTTTAATCATCAGGGAAATCCAAATCAAAACAACCCTGAGATTCCACCTCACACCAGTCAGAATGGCTAAGATGAAAAATTCAGGTGACAGCAGATGCTGGCGAGGATGTGGAGAAAGGGGAACACTCCTCCATTGTTGATGGGATTGCAAGCTTGTACAACCACTCTGGAAATCAGTCTGGCGGTTCCTCAGAAAATTGGACATAGTACTACCGGAAGATCCAGCAATACCTCTTCTGGGCATATATCCAGAAGATGCCCCAACCGATAAGAAGGACACATGCTCCACTATGTTCATAGCAGCCTTATTTATAATAGCCAGAAGCTGGAAAGAACCCAGATGCCCCTCAACAGAGGAATGGATACAGAAAATGTGGTACATTTACACAATGGAGTACTACTCAGCTATTAAAAAGAATGAATTTATGAAATTCCTAGCCAAATGGATGGACCTGGAGGGCATCATCCTGAGTGAGGTAACCCAATCACAAAGGAACTCTCACAATATGTACTGACTGATAAGTGGATATTAGCCCAAAACTTAGGATACCCAAGATATAAGATAATTTGCTAAAAACATTAAACTCATGAGAACGAAGACCAAAGTTTGGACACTTTGCCCCTTCTTAGAATAGGAAACAAAACACCCATGGAAGGAGTTACAGAGACAAAATCTGGAAATGTGATGAAAGGATGGACCATCTAGTGATTGCCATATCCAGAGATCCATCCCATGATCAGCTTCCAAACGCTGACACCATTGTATACACTAGCAAGATTTTGCTGAAAGGACCCAGATATAGCTGTCTCTTGTTAGACTATGCTGGGGCCTAGCAAACACAGAAGTGGATGCTCACAGTCAGCTATTGAATGGACCACAGGGCCCCCAATGGAGGAACTAGAGAAAGCACCCAAGGAACTAAAGGGAACTGCAACCCTATAGGTGGAACAACAATATGAACTAAGCAGTACCCCGGAGCTCTTGTCTCTAGCTGCATATGTATCAAAAGATGGCCTAGTCGGCCATCACTGCAAAGAGAGGCCCATTGGACTTGCAAACTTTATATGCCCTAGTACAGGGGAATGCCAGGGCCAAAAAGGGGGAGTGGGTGGGTAGGGGAGTGGGGAGGGTTATGGGGGACTTTTGGTATAGCATTGGAAATGTAAATGAGCTAAATACCTAATAAAAAATGGAAAAAAAACAACAACAACAAATACTTGTGACAGAAGAGGTGAGAGCTCATAGACTATGTGTTCAGGAAGACCATATGATAACAAATGACATTTAAAATTATATCTGTACAATGATAAAAGTTTAGATGTGTATTTAAATACCCTAAAGCTTGAAGAATCTTGGTACCAGTGAAAATGGAAGTACGACACAATAAAAGGCAGAATAATGATGGCTAAAAGAATTTGCTTGTTGGTTCATACAAAATTACTGAGACCATACTAGGATCAAGGAAATAGAAACACAGTCACATAATTTACCTAATCATGGTGACTTTAAGGACCTGAGAGTGTAGTAGCAGATAAAAACATAACTAAGTAACATTACTAAAATATGAAATAAACTCAATACACTAACCTATTGGGTGATATTTATCAACTGTGTATTTGTAAATATTCCTATAATAGAAATATGGTGGATAATTTGGAAGGAGAAAGAGTGAAGGCACAGAAACTAATTGAGAGGTTGTTGAAGTGACCTAGCTATGAAATAAGGGAATCAAGAGTTAATATATTCTTGAGTTGAGTTGGGATTGAGAGTGATTTTTAAAGAAGATTTGACAATATTGGGTATAGTTGGACTTGGGTACTTAATGACAACATGAGGTAAGATGAAGCAAGACTGGGCATATACAGATCAAGTAGAAAAGGTCTCAGAACTATAAGTTTTAACATGTATAAGAGATATTTGATATACTAAATTTACGTGTAAGTGTGAAGTCTAAGCTACAAATTTGGAAAGTCATAGTTCATGTTGAAAAAATGAGAGCAAATAAGGCTACTTTCCATTATTAAAACATTGGAGTCAAGGAAACTATTATTTGTTTAGTATCAACTATTCTTTTAATAGTTGGTCAACATTTAAAATAATTTGTACCTCCTGAAGATAGCAAGCATGGAAAAGGTATGCAAGAGGAACACCAAAGTTCCAAGGGAAAAGGTATGCAAGAGGAACACCAAAGTTCCAAGTGAGATTTTCAAAAACTAGTCATCTGAATATTAATAAATACTTAGATATGAAGAAAATACATAAAAGTTATAATCTAAATAAAGATGAATTTTGCATTTTTCATGTAACTGATTTATTTTTACATTGATACCAACTAATACAAATTTAATAATAAGCAACATTTTATTAGATTTTTAATGTATCAGATTTTTCATAGTTACAAAGATTTAAATTTTCCTCAAGGGTTATGTTTAAATGATAAGAGAATTTAGGATGGCAAGTGTAGAATTCTAAGACTGGGAAAAGAGCAAATAATGATTTTTATAAAGAAAACTAAATGTTGTCTACCCAAAAGGAGTGGGGTCTTAGAAATAATCCATCAATAAGCTTGAGTTCATTCCCTGAAAATATTTTAGGTACTTAAAGGCAACAGAATACACATATGTTTTAAAAACAATGAGCAAAAAAGTGGGGTCATGAAAGTGAAAAACAGCAAAAGGAGATATGAGGAGGTCTTGGATGGAGAAAAAGGAAAGAAGAAAGGGCATAATCTGATGAAATAAAAGACTATTTCATAAGACAACAGAAAATCATCAAATGCTTTATGAAATATACTGGTCATGTAATATTAATTACTTTTCTGAAATTTAATTATATGGTCTTCAGATAAAAAAGTGTTTCAATGGGCAAAATGAGTCTTGGTGTTAGAACTTGGACAAATATTACAAAATGTATCTACGTAAGTGTACTACATAACCAGCAACAGTGTAAATATATTTAAGTGATCATGCTGTTAAACAGCCACACATGTATGCATAAACAGATGTATGCATACACATAGGGGTATATGTGTATATGCATTGCATTTGTTATAGGCAGCTGCACTGTAAACTTGTGGGTACAAAAGTAATTGAGACTCTCAGTGTTTTCTCCAGATCAATTAATTTACAGAGATAATTGTAAGAACTCCATTGAAATATAAGTATGTCCTTCAGTCTCTGCTCTGAACTTTGTCTCTCTAACTCCTTCCATGAGTATTTTGTTCCCCCTTCTAAGAAGGATAGAAGTATCCACACTTTTCTCTTCCTTCTTCTTGAGTTTCATGTGTTTTGACTGCTCCACCTGAGGATCTATCACATAAACAACCACCAAACCCAGACACTATTATAGATGCCAACGAGAGATCACTGACATGAGCCTGATAAAGCTGTCTCCTGAGAGGCTCTGCCAGTGCCTGACAAATACAGAAGTGGATGCTCACAGCCATCCACTGGATGGAGCACAGAGTCCCAGATGAAGGAGCTAGAGAAAGTACCCAAGGAGCTAAAGGGGTTTTCAGCCCTATAGGAGGGACAACAATATGAGCTAACCAGTACCCCCAGAGCTCCCTGAGACTAAATCACCATTCAAAAAAAAAAACACATGGTGGGACTCATGGCTCTAGTTGCATATGTAGCAGAGGATGGCCTAGTTGGTCATCAATGGGAGGAGGGGTCCTTGGTCCTGTGAAGGCTCTATGCCCCAGTGTAGGGGAATGCCAGGGCCAGAAGGGTGAGTTGGGAAGCAGGGTAGAGTGGATAGAGGATTTTTGGAGAGGAAACTATGAAAGGGGATAACATTTGAATTGCAAATAAAGAAAATATCTAATAAAAACGTGTGTTAAAATATATATGTATCTCTTTGTATTGGTTATCTTAAACCTCATACTAATACTATATTATTTTGTTACAGTACTTCAAATTTGTTTCATAATTTTAAGTATTTGTTTTACAAGTAATGGTTGCTTAGATACCGAAAGGCGATAGAGGACAAAGAAGATGGAATGTTTTTCATTCTATGTTGTTATTTTATTTTCTAGACTGTATCTATTTACATAAATAAAACACATATTAAAGCATATGCTTCATGGTTTTATGACCCCTTTCACAGTTCAGCACCATATTATCAGCACATCTCTACATCAATAAAGACATTATCCCAGTAACACATTAACAATCCAAATAGCATAGGAATTGGATATTCAAGGGCAATATTGGGTAAATTTAACCTTTTTAGTACAGAACTGTGATATTTTACTGGACATGGTACAAGGCTATGATTTGAGCATTTGGCAAAATGGCCAGGGAGAAATTGTAGGTTATACTGGTGAGCCTGAGCTAGATAATGAAACTCTTTCTTAAAATAAGCAAACAAAAAATTCAAAGCAACAAAAATCTTCTGTGGCATCCGCCGAAATATAAACTGGTTTAAGTGAGCATGAGTAATTGTAACTTTTCCAAATGTAAATCTTTGCTTCCAATACTGTCTTTAATATTGTTCTTTCATTTTCATTTTGAAGAACATTTTACTATATTAATCATCTGCACATAGAACATATTAACATGTTTTATCTGAAGGTTATTTGTCTTCAATTCTTTATACAACATTTTGGTACATGGTCCTTTAAAATTGTGCTGCTATCAAATCTACCAGGTTTGTGTCTCTGATCTCTACCTTTTACCACCCCCACCCACACCACCTGTTACTTTTATGGTAGAACCTGCTGGTACAAGCTTCCTGCTGTCAAGGTTAGGTAAGTATTACCTGCAATTTATTCTACTAGTCCATTTTTTTATTCTTAGTATAGTAATGCTTTTGTTTAAATGGAACTTAATTTTCATTTTGTAAATTAATGATGAAACTGAACAGCATGTATGATAACACTTTGGGTAGCAAGAGGTTATATGCCATTAATTAACCTCAGATTGATAAGGCTATTAGAATCTTAATTCACAAATTTATACTTTAATATAGAGAATCACCTAAAATACACAGGCATTACATGTTTTTTTTTTAATTTGCCAAGCTGTGACTGTTTATTAACTGACCAGATTACAAAAATACCATGGGTGACTCCTTAGTTCATCCATCTAATAAGCCTGTTTACTGGTCTTCCCTGTTGCCCACATCTCCACCTTCTACAAAGTGAGTTGTCTTCTTCTTCATCCCACCTCATGGGGAAGATAATTTGAAGGGCCACAGGAAGTTATTTGCTTCCTTGAAGCCTTTCCCAACGGTATAGATCTCATGAGTTAGATCCTCCATGCAGATGATGCCAAACTTACCAAGAGACCGAGCAATCAAGGAATTATCTGTCAAGGCAATCTGCTTCTTACTGATTTTGCCATAGCCTCACTTGTAGATGAGCTCATTTACTGACTTCAGGTTGGGGTAGCCCCATGCAGTGTACGGTTCCACAATCCGCAGCATGTTAATTGAAACCTTGTTGATCTTAAGAAAGGTGTCATTGAAGATCTTTTGAAGATGAAGAAGATGCAATACCTTGCGGACCTTTGGGCTTACTCCACTAGTACCTTGGATTCTGATGACAAACACCAATTTTGGTTCTGCTGGCACATAGAACTTCCAAGTTTTCCTTGCCATTCTGGCCATCCAAATCTCAGTCCAGGACATCTGCCTGCACTCCTTGTGATAGTGATTTGCCTCCACATCGATGAGCTTCCTCCTTTTCTTTCACAGTGTCTTCAGGGCAAATTTCTTCCTCAGGGGCTTCATCTTCAACTCTGAAATTTCTTCGCTCTTTCTTTTTTTTTTTCTTTTTGTCTCATTTTTTTAAAAGAAAAAATTATTAGGTATTTTCTTCATTTACATTTCCAGTGCTATCCCAAAAGTCCCCCATAACCCCCCTTATTCCCCTACCCAAGCACTCCCACTTCTTGGCCCTGGCGTTCTCCTATACTGAGGCATATAAAGTTTGCACGACCAATGGGCCTCTCTTTCCACTGATGGCCTACTAGGCCATCTTCTGCTACATATGCAGCTAGAGACACCAGCTCCAGGGGGTACTGGATAGTTCATAATGTTGTTCCACCTATAGGGTTGCAGACCCCTTTAGCTTCTTGGGTACTTTCTCTAGCTCCTCAATTGGGGGCCCTGTGATCCATCCAATAGCTGACTGTGAGCATCCACTTCTGTGTTTGCTAGGCCCCAGCATAGTCTCACAAGAGACAGCTCTATCTGGGTCCTTTCAGCAAAATCTTGCTAGTGTATGCAATGGTGTCAGCCTTTGGAGACTGATTATGGGATGGATACCCGGATATGGCAGTCTCTAGATTGTCCATCCTTTCATCTCAGCTCCAAATTTTGTCTCTGTAACTCCTTCCATGGGTGTTTTGTTCCCAATTCTAAGAAGGGGCAAAGTGTCCACACTTTCGTCTTCGTTCTTCTTAAGTTTCATGAGTTTCACAAATTGTATCTTATATCTTGTATATTCTAAGTATCTGGGCTAATGTCCATTTATCAGTGAGTACATATCATGTGAGTTATTTTGTGATTGGGCTACCGTACTCAGGATAGTGCCCTCCAGGTCCATCCATTTGCCTAGGAATTTCATAAATTCATTCTTTTTAATAGCTGAGTAGTACTCCATTGTGTAAATGTGCCACATTTTCTGTATCCATTCCTCTGTTGAGGGGCATCTGGGTTCTTTCCAGCTTCTGGCTATTATAAATAAGGCTGCTATGAACATAGTGGAGCATGTGTCCTTCTTACCAGTTGGAACATCTCTACACAAAGGATAAACAGGCTGAGAAAGAAATTAGGGAAACAACACCCTTCTCAATAGTCACATGTAATATAAAATACCTTGGCGTGACTCTAACTAAGGAAGTAAAAGACCTGTATGATAAGAACTTCAAGTCTCTGAAGAAAGAAATTAAAGAAGATCTCAGAAGATGGAAAGATCTCCCATGCTCATGGATTGGCAGGATCAATATAGTAAAAATGACTATCTTGCCAAAATCAATCTACATATTCAATGCAATCCCCATCAAAATTCCAACTCAATTCTTCAACGAATTAGAAAGGGCAATCTGCAAATTCATCTGGAATAACAAAAAACCTAGGATAGCAAAAACTCTTCTCAAGGATAAAAGAACCTCTGGTGGAATCACCATGCCTGACCTAAAGCTGTACTACAGAGCAACTGTGATAAAAACTGCTTGGTACTGGTATAGCAACAGACAAGTAGACCAATGGAATAGAATTGAAGACCCAGAAATGAACCCACACACCTATGGTCACTTGATCTTTGACAAGGGAGCTAAAACCATCCAGTGGAAAAAAGACAGCATTTTCAACAAACGGTGCTAGCACAACTGGCGGTTATCATGTAGAAGAATACAAATTGATCCATTCCTATCTCCTTGTACTAAGGTCAAATCTAAGTGGATCAAGGAACTCCACATAAAACCAGAGACAGTGAAACTTATAGAGGGGAAAGTGGGGGAAATCCTCAAAGATATGGGCACAGGGGAAAAATTCCTGAATAGAACAGCAATGACTTGTGCTGTAAGATTGAGAATCGATAAATGGGACCTCATAAAATTGCAAAGCTCCTTCGCTCTTTCTTAAGTGTTTCTGGCACAACGGGATTCTTTTTCTTCTCTGGAACAACACCTTCCCATTTTCAGTAGCTTATAATACTTTGTAGTTTGAGTTTGGGTCCACAATGACAGACAGAATGCATTTTAAAAATGGCTGAGACAAAAGGATGGACCATCTAGAGACTGCCATATCTAGAGATCCATCCCATAATTAGCCTCCGAACGATGACACCATTGCATACAGTAGCAAGATTTTGCTGAAAGGACCCTGATATAGCTGTCTCTTGTGAGACTAGGCCGGGGCCTAGCAAAAACATAAGTAGATGCTCACAGTCAGCTATTGGATGGAGCATAGGACCCCCAATGGAGGAGCTAGAGAAAGTATCCAAGGAGCAAATCTTTAGCAACCCTGTAGGTGCAACAATATTATGAACTAACCAGTACCCCAGAGCTCTTGAGTCTAGCTGCATATGTATCAAAAGATGTCCTAGTCGGCCATCACTGGAAAAAGAGGCCCATTGGACATGCAAACTTTATATGCCCCAGTACAGGGGAATGCCAGGGCCAAAAAATGGGAATGGATGGGTAGGGAAGTGGGGGGGTAGGGTATGGGGGACTTTTGGGATAGCATTCTAAATGTAATTGAGGAAAATATGTAATAATAAAAAATATTTTAATAAAGATGGCATGAAATGATACAGAAAACATTCTAGACAACTATATGCACAAGTAGGAAAAGCACTAGGTGTAACTTGTCAATAACATTAGTCTGAAAACTGAACACTGAAACTTATGGTAAATGAGCATACTTAATTTAATTATAATTCCCTTGTCTATTGTATAGACAAGGTAAAGACATTATCCCAGTTACACACTAACAGTGCAAATAGCATATATCATATCTAATAGGAATTGGATATTCAAGGGCAATATTGGGTAAATTTAACCTTTTAGATGGTAAATATTAAGTTATTAACATTCTTGTGTGCCCATGAGATGGCTTAGTAGGTAAAGGTGCTTGCCATGTGTCTTAGTCAGGGTGCACAAACATCATGACAAAGAAGCAACTTGGGGAGAAAAGGGTATATTCAGCTTACACTTCCACACTGCTGTTCATCACCAAAGGAAGTCAGGACTGGAATTCAAGCAGATCAGAATACAGGAGCTGATGCAGAGGCCACGGAGGGATGTTACTTGTTGGCTTGTTTTCCCTTGCTTGCTCAGCTTGCTTTCCTATAGAACCCAAGACTACCTGCTCAGGGATGGCACCACCCACAATGGGTCCTCCCACCCTTGATCACTAACTGAGAAAATGCCTTACAGCTGGATCTCATGGAGGCGCTTCCCCAACTGAAGCTCCTTTCTCTGTGATAACTCCAGCCTGTGTCAAGTTGACGCACAAAACCAGCCAGTACACCATTCAAGTCTGGTGACCGTAGCTCGATCCAAATTAACCAAATAGTAGGTGGAAAGAGAGAACACAGTCTCTGACTTTTGCACACACATCCTGGTACACATGCCCCAATAATAATAGTAATAAATACAAATAAAATTTTAAGATTTGAGATAATGTAAATGAGAAAGAGCTTGGAATGTTTCCATAGTAGAATGTACTGATAAATAAAAAACAATAGGCAAATTAAGTTAAACAAAAATCTATTTTATTATAGATAATAAATGATAAATTAAATAATTCTTTCATAGATGTTATTAACAGAAATAATACATGTACATAAATATATATTTAAGCACTTCAAGTGAAGTAGTTGGTTTTGAACCTTAAGGTTCATGTTGAGCTTACTTTACCCATACTAAATTAAAAACTGATCAGATTGATTTCATCAGTAAATTGTTTAACTGCAGTGTTTAGAAATAGATATTTTCTCCTTTTATCTCTCCATCTACACCTTCTCCTCCTCTTTCTTTCTCTGTATCTCTCTCTCTTTCTGCCCCTCTCTCTTTCCTCTATTTTTTTTTTTCTGAGACAGAATTTCTAAGTCAAGTTGACCTCAAATATCCTAAGTAGACAACACTGACCTTGAACTTCTGGTCCTCCTGCCTCTGCCTCCAAATGTTGAGATTGCATACCTGTGCAACTAGTTTATATACTGCTGAAGATAGAACTTGGGGCTTTCTGAATACTAAGAAGTAACTTGCCAACTAAACTATACCCACAGCCCTTAATTTTAATTTCTTAAATTATATATATTCAGATTCAAAACCTTCTTTGTGGATGCCGTTAATCTGTTAATGACATAACTTATTTGGTTATACTAAAAGTTTTCTAGTTTGGACAAATGACTTGAATATACCAACAATAAAACAATTCAATTTGACAATAGAAAATAAAACTGAAATGACAAAGTAAACATATTTAAAGATGTTCATATTTTGTTTTGAAAGTACAGAAGTACAAGTTGGTTCAACATATTCTTTGAAAGTATGAGATTTGTTTTTAAATCACAGCACAATTAATTGTCTTTAATATCTACTTTCTATCTTGTTTCTAAAGCAATGTATGCTCATTGACAAAGTAAATTAATTTTTAAAGTACAAGACAGTTTTCAAATATGCCCCCCATTGGGTCTCATTTTTTAAACAAACAATTAAGTAGTTTTAAGCAGGAAGAAAACCAAAGTACCCATTCTTCACTTTCGCATATTACAAGACACTGAGTTACAAAGTCACATCCAGTAGTGGAGTCGTTTTCTTCTGCTGAGTGAGGGTGTTAGAGGGCAGTTGTCCTCTTCTCTTAGAATTAAAATGAAACTCCTTTCCTAGGATTTGACTGGGACTGTGTGTCATCCTAGATTATCTATAAGATCCCACGACTCTGACAGGTCTGGTAAAGATTTAGAGAAGTGATGAGACTTAATCCATAAAAGCAAGCTACATTCCTAGTAATAAAATTGTGCTTTATTTTTAGTTTCAGGCAGCTAATACTCAGGGGAATTTACATCTAAATCCAAGTTTAAGATATAAACCATTTTTTTCTCTGTTATATACTGTTTGCAGGAACTCTTTAAATATCACAGAAACTAAGCTTTTTATGTTTCTCATAGTTCATAACTTTGTTTTTATGAGTTTCACAAATCTCATTGGCCCTTAATATGCACAGACACACATTCACACACACAAACATACAGAGTTCTAACAAAGTTCTATTATTACAGCTTCTAAAATACAAACCAGTATTGTATCTCAAAGGGCAAGGATGAGATAGAATTTATTGACAAGATTATAAAATGAAGATTTAGCATTTTGTTTTTATGTTATCTGCCTTCTCTTTTAAGACTTACTTTTGACTTTGGCATGAAGTTTCAAATGCAGCTCAGCGAGTCCCCTTTTTAACTTTTTTAAAATTTGAAATGTAATTACAGCATTGCCCCTTGCCTCTACTCCCTACAAACCCTCCCCTGTGCTTCTCTCCCTCCCACTTCCTCTCAAATTAACTTTTTATAATATAGCATTTCTATTCCGTATTAATTGGTAATCATTATGTTTGCTTCTAGTTTTACTTGCTTCAAGTTAAACCCCTGTATTTTCTGGAAAACATTTTCTTTTCTCTCAGATATACATAGCAATTTCCCACTAAGAAAGTTTAGCTATAATCTCTTTGCTCTGGAGTTTTTGTATAGTTTATTCTACCATATATCTTAGATAAACATTACTTAGGGTACTCTTACAAAAGTGGGATTAGTGCATTAAAGGAGATAAGCATTTATAAGACTTTTATGAGTTCTTGGAGAAAAATATTTGTTGTACCAACTTTCAGTTACATAAACAGTATGTGAGTATGTGATTCTGATGACATTTTTATTAATGTTAGTTCTTTGATCATAGTTGGATTTTTCATGTTTTTTTTTCTCGTGGCCATTATTTTACTTTAAAAATTTTCTCTTTAGTCAAATTTAGTAACTTTCATTTTCCCATACATTATTTATTTCACCAACAATTTATATTTTTAGCCCAGTACTCTGTACATGAGTCTCTAACATTTTCCCACAATCCTCCATGTTTATTACTAAATCCATTTATGATACTTTCTGTGCATTTGTTTGCTTTATCTGTCTCATGGTTTTCTCTCTTTTTTTCTCTAGCTGTCTGTTTTGTTAAATTTACCCATCCTTTTATTTTATATTCTCTTCAACTTTGGTTCCTGATTTTGGATTCTTTCTCTCTTCCTGCATGCCTAAGAATTACTTTGTGTACTTTGTGTAACACAAAGTCATTCCTACTCGTCCATAACTCTTCGAGAAAATTTATTTTTATTTCTCTTTAACAATGAAATGTTATTTAATTAAAACATGAGAATGCTTTTAAGTTGCTGCTTATTTTGATGTTTTGATCTTTGACTTTAAATACACAATAGTGTTCTTATTGTTTGAATAGTGATTAGAGTTTTTACTTTTTATTTGATCTAAGAACAACTTTGTATTTTTTAACCAGGTTGTTTTCTAGTTGCAGTTAATTTTCACCAGGGATTGTAACCTATAAATGACTTAATCAGTCTTTAAAGGTACTCCATTGGTGCTTGACAAAAACTATATTTTACCCTTCATTTTCAGGTTATTCAAATAAAATTCACTTGTAATTTACACACCTATAAATAATTCATAAAAATTAAAGTACATCATTTAATCCCCAGATTTAAATATTTGAAGATATTCAGCATATTTTCATTTTCTAATATAACAAATTATAAAAGAGTGAAAATGTATACAAAATATACAAATATAGATACTAGGGTGTTTTTTTTGTTGTTTAGCAATGATTTAGACAGTACACATTCTATTGAATAATCCTAATGTTAAATAAAATAATTTTTCAATTTTGTTTTTACTTCATGTATATCAGAGATAATTCCTGGTTTTATATTTGACTCATATGGCAATCTAAGACATAAAACCATGATTATTGTTTTATTATTTGATTATCTTAATTGGTTTCAAAATTATTTTTAAAACTTAGTCTATTTTATAACTATATTTGTTCCATGTTTTTGATCCTGTGTTTCAGTACTCATTGTCACTTATTATATGTTACTCCATACCACAAATTCTAATTCTTAAGGTTTAAAATTTTTTCTTATTTCAGCAAGTACACATTTTTAGTAACATTTTCTCTTTTATTTTGTATTATGTTTATTAGTTTTAAGATCAGTATGAGAACAAGCATATATGAAAACAAAGGTAAGAGGTAATTACACTTAGGAACAAACAGTTGGGACATAAAAGAAAATCTCATAGGAAAATACTTGGAAAATTGTGACATTCTGGCATAACTGTAACTGTGTGAACAAAGGAATATTGAAACTCATGCACATGCCCAGGCTAAACACATTATCAGTCAGGCAAAACCTTAGATTTCAACCTTTCACAATGGGTTGAAAGCCAGGTGTAGAGCAAGTCTAGAAAAGTGTTTAAAGAATGCCACAGGACAGACACAGTCTAAAAATACAGAGAGAGTTCTTGGTACTCCAGCAAATATCCATCCAATATTAATTGATCACGAAAGAAAAGAATAGAAATCGTGGTGCTCACAAATCAGAAAAAAATAAATATCCTTTCCAGAAACTATTTTGAAAGTGCCAATAAAAATGATTAAGTATTATATTTAATTGTAAAAAGCAAACCTTGAGGGTATTTTTGTGTTCAAATAATTTTTATGACTTAATATAGATTGATAGTTAAAAGCTACTTTTTTTTAGGAAGGGAATTTTAAGAACTCTGGAAATCAGTTTGGGGGTTCCTCACAAAATTGGACATAGTACGACCAGAAGATCCAGCAATACCACTCTTGGCCATATACCCAAAAGATGCTCCAACTTATAATAAGGACACATGCTCCACTATGTTCATAGCAGCCTTATTTATAGTAGTCAAAAGCTGGAAAGAACCCAGTTGTCCCTTAACAGAGGAATGAATACAGAAAATGTGGTAGATTTACACAATGGAGTAGTATGCAGCTATTAAAAACAATGAATTTATGAAATTCTTAAACAAATGGATGGATCTTGAGGATATCATCCTAAGTGAGGTAACCCAATCACAAAAGAACACACATGATATGCACTCACTAATAAGTGGATATTAGTCCAGAGGTTCAGAATACCCAAGGTACAATTTGCAAAACACATGAAACTCAACAAGAAGGAAGACCAAAGTGTGGATTCTTCGATCCTTCTTAGAACGGGGAACAAAATATTCATGGAAAGAGCTACACAAAATTCAGAGCAGAGACTGAAAGAATGACCACCCAGAGACTGCCCCATCTGGGGATTCATCACATAAGCAACCACCAAACCCAGACACTATTGTGGATGACAACAAGAGCTAGCAGACAGGGGCCTGGTAAAGCTGTCTCAGTACCCCCAGAGCTCCCTGAGACTAAACCACCAATCAAAGAAAACACATGGTGGGACTCATGGCTCTAGCTGCATATGTAGCAGAGGATGGCCTAGTCGGTCATCAATGGGAGGAGAGGCCCTTAGTACTGTATAGGGGACTGCCAGGGCCAGGAAGTAGGAGTGGGTAGGTTGGGGGGCAGGGGGAGTGGGGGAGGGATAGGGGATTTTTGGAGGGGAAACTAGGAAAGGGGATAACATTTGAAATGTAAATAAAAAATTATCAGATATTTTCCTTATTTACATTTCAAATGTTATCCCCTTTCCTGGTACCCCCCTGAAACTCCCTATCCCATCCCACTCTTCCTATTCCTATAAGGGTTTTCCCCTTCCCACCAACACACTCCTACCTCCCTGCCCTCAGTTTCCCTACACTGTGGCATCCATTGAGCCTTCATAGGACCAAGGGCCTCTCCTCTCATTGATGCCCAACAAAGCCATCCTCTGCTACATATGTGGCTGAAGCCATGGGACCCTCCCTGTGTACTCCTTGGTTGGTGGCTTAGTCCCTGGGAGCTCTGGGGCATCTGGCTGGTTGATACCCTGCACTATAAAAGGATGGCTGTTTTAACATGAAAGGGAAAGAAGTGCATCAACTTGAAAACCAAATGATTAGGGCACTTGGGTCAAAAATCAAGGGTGTGGAAAACATTCTGTGGGCACAGAGGCAGGACTACGCAGGTACTAAAATGGCTTCTGCTGTCTTGCCCCCTAAAACTATCCTCACACACCTGTTATTAACATGATGAAACAGTAACAAACACCAAAGACCCTGTTCCTGCTACAGCACGTTGAAATGGTCTTGAGCAAATGTGTGACTCCAGCTATTGAACCTTCTTGGATGCATAGTGCCAAAAGAAACTCAACATAAGTTTGGCCAGCTCCAGCTGAAGTCCAGCTCTTCGGTAAGTATTGCCAAGAAAGCAGCAGAGAGGAACACAGCTGTCCCAGCTAGTGCCATACTTGTACAGTTTGCCTCACTCCCTCCTCATGAGGCAAATCCAGTTGATGGTAAATGACAGTGTAGGAAGGGAACACTTCTGCTTGCACCTGTTCCCCTGTGCACAGTGGCCTGTTGAGGGATCCTTAGGCAAACTCATAAATCTGGTTATTGCTCCACCCTCAGACACATGCCATAGCTAAAGGATGTGTAGCAAATGTTAGGAACAACAGCTTCAGCTCCAGCTATTTCCCATTTTATTCAGCATCAGTCACACTCCCACCACACCACGGCTACTTTCTACATTCCAAATTCATTCCAAGATTCCAAGTTAAACAAAACAAAAAACAAAAAACAAAATAACAACAACAAAAACAAATCTTTAAAATTGAAAGCTAGACTCAACATATGAAATATCATATGTAAAGCTTAACTTTATGGGCCTCTGTTGCCTCATTCAATACATAGTTTTTCCAATTCCACACATTTCTCTGAAAATTTTATGGTTTCCTTTTTCTTCACTGCTGAATAAAATTCACTTGTGTATTTGTATTCCATATCACATATTTGCTTGATCTATTCATAAGCTGACAGACATTTTGGTTGATTTCACATCTTTGCTCTTGTAAATTGTCACAAGGAACATGGATGCACATGTATCTTTGTAGTATAAATCCTTTGAATACATGCCCAAGAGTGATATAGCTAGGTTTCCTAGTAGTTTTATTTTTTGTTATTTTTTTTTTCTATTCAGAAATCTCTGAACTGATTTCCATGGTGGCTGAACCATTTCACATTCACACCAAGTATGTATAAGAGTCCTTTTTTCCCTATATCAGGGCCTCTATTGACATTTATTTGCTTGATGATAACCATTCTGACAGGGATGAGATGGAATCTCAAAGCACTTGGATCTGCATTCCTCTGATAGCTAAGGGTGGAATGCTTTGAAACACTTTCTATGTTATTGTTATTATTCTGATGGCAATGCCAAATAAAGATACAACCAAAAAGAAAGTAAAGATTGATCTTTGTGAGAAGATGATGAATTTTTCTTTGAGATTTATTTTTTATTAGATGTTTTCTTTATTTACACTACAAATGTTATCCCCTTTCCTAGTTTCCCCTCTGAAAATTCCCTATCCCCTCCCGCTGCCCCGCTCCCCAACCCACCCACTCCCACTTCCTGGCCCTGGCATTCCCCTATACAGTGGCCTAGAATTTTTTGAATAAAACATTTGCAAGCTTTTATTGTATTGTTTATGTTAAACTCTCCATCTTTGTCTAGATTTCACCCAAATTGGCCATGGTGAATGATCCTTTTCATGAGTTCATAAATTAAGTTTTCAAAAGTTTTATTGAAAAGTTTGCATTAGTATTCATTAGTAAAATTTATCTAAGGTTTTCTGGTCTCTCTTTGTGTTTCTCTCTCTGTTTCTCTCTGTGTATATATATCTTCTTTTAGATCTCCCAGTGTGGGGAATAAAAAATTTTTAAATATTACCCAGCGATCCTCTGGATTTCATTACAAATTTTTTCTAACAGTAGCTCAATGTTATCACTTTTGACCTTTTCTCCCTTTTGCTCAATCTAAGAGTTCTTTACTCTTGTTTGTCTATTTGAAAAATTTACTTTTGCTCGATTAATTCTATGTACTGTGTGTTATTTTCCCTGATATTTATTATTTCTTGCCATTTACTGCTTTTTAGTGTTGTATTGTTTCTGCTGATCTAAAATACTGAGGTGTACCATTGGTTTTGCTTAAAATCTGAGTTTTTAGTGTAATCCTTCATATATGTAGGCTTTATGCTTCTTTAACTATATTATGTTCAGAGGGGACTCATAATTTATGCTCATTTTCATGATTCTGTTAATATTTCTATTTTACTATTAATGTTTTCAGTGGCCCACTGATCATTCAAAAAGTTCAGTTTCTCAGTATTTGTGCATTCTCTTTTGCCCTTTAATTCTATTTTATTAACAATATTATCTGATACAACACAAATAAATATTTAATGTATTAAGAGTTGCTTTGTGGTCTAGAATTCAGACTATTTTAGAGAAGATTCCATAAGCAAGTGCAAAGAATATGTAATCTATCCTTATTGGGGGGACTATACACTAGATATCTTTTATGTCTAATTCATCTATGATATTATTTAACTGTGTCCTCTTTTGTTAATTTTAAGTTTTGATCATGTATCTAAAGATGAGAGTATAGTATTAAAGTCACCTCCTATTATTTTAACAATATCTATGTTCTATTTGTGAACCACTAGTGTTTGTTTTACAAAGTGGAGAGCCACAATATTCTGCCTATATTTTTATATTTAGTATATTTTCATCAATGTATGCGTGCAGTAATTGTGTGAGTGGTTTATGTGCATGCGTGTGTGTGTGTGTGTGTGTGTGTGTGTGTGTGTGTGTGTGCATGTGTATGTGTGTGCAAATAAGCCAAAGGAGAACATAGATTTAGGGTTCCATTTCCATAAAGGTCTACTTTATTTCCTTGATAGAAGTTCTCTGATTGAACTTGGAGGTAGGCTGGCTGCCAGCAAATTCCACTGATACTCCTGACTCCACCTGTTCAGTGCTCTGGTTACAGCAAGAACATGGGACCACACCCAGTTTTTCCACAGATGCTGGGCATTCAAACTCATGTCAAAGAGCGAGCAAATGACTTTCGAGCCATTTCTCTAGCCTCTTGCTTTATTTCTTAATGAATTGCTTCTCTTATTAATATGAGTGGCCTTCTTTATCTTTATTGATTACTTTTAGTTGGAATTTTACTTTAGCAGATTTCAGCCTTTTTTACTTTACTTTTTTTTTTTTACTTTTTTACTTTACATTTTACTTTATCTTATTTTCAGCTTGCATTTGTTTGATATATCGACCTCCATCCTTTGATTCTCAGTCTATTTCTCTTTTACTAAGACAACAACATGTTTCTTGAAGACCACAAAGAGTTGGATATTGTTTCAAAACACACTCAGCTAATCTGTATTCTCTTGGTGGTAACTTGAGGCTATTTACATTTATTACTGACATTTGTCCTCTAATTTCTTTATTTTTATTGGCTGTTTTGTGTTCTTATTTTATTATTTGTATTTGCTGGTTTATTCTATTGAACAAGAACAATTTCTTCATCCTAACATTCTTTTTTTCATGTACTCCTCTCATGAAGTTTATTGTTTTGTGGAATATCATGATTGAGACGCCCTTTCTTCCACTTCTGAGCATAGCATTCCTTTTTCTTCTTTAATAGTGTCTATGAACACCAGTTCATAGAACCCTTGATTTTTGCTTATCATAAAATGTTCTTCTTTATGAATTTTAAAAAGCTAACTATGCTATCTGTAGTCACCTTATATGCCAATAACTTACTTTCAAAGGTTAAATGTACCATTCTGTGCTTTCTCGACTTTTAGGTTTGCTGATGAGAGATCTGGTGTGCTTGTCAAATAGTAGGGTAGATATTTTCCATCATAGCTTTAATATTGCTTCTTTGATTTACATTTTGGCATATTAACTATAATCTGTCTTAGAGAAGTTCTTCTCTAGTCATATCTGTTTGGAGTTTTCAATGACTTTTTTGTCTGGACACAACTGTCTTCCTCTGGATTTGAGAAATGTTCTGCTATAATTTCACTAAATAGATTCTCTATGCCTTTAGTTTTTATCTCTGCCTTGTCTTCTGTTCCATAGACACTTAAGCTTTTTTGATTTTATGTATCCCAGATGTTTTAGGTATCCTTGTCATGTTTATGTTTGTTGTTTCAGTGTAATATTGTCTCATCTTATCCTACACACATATTAATGCATTTCTTTTGCTTTTCAAATTTATTTGGTGATATTTATAACCGATCTCTTTTGAACTGAGTTTTTATCTCTATATTTTTTAAAAAATCTCAATTTCTTTGGTGAATTTTTCTTCTGTGCTGGTGACTTTTTCATCTATATTACAGATTTTGTCACACGCATTTTTTGTTTGTTTGTTTGTTTCTTTGTTTTAAACTTTAACCTCTATGTTGCTAACTTTTCTTTCCAGGTCCTTGACTGAATTCATCTGCTTGTATGTATGTTTGAAGTCATTTATTATTTTTATAAGAAGACTTTTGAACACCTTATCCAGCATGTCATCCTCATATACACACACATATATATATTATTTCCTGTGATAATTGGGGAGTTATTATCTTATGAAACATCATGTCTTGATTGATTTGTGTGTTTGGTGTGCTTATTAGAGTGAGAGTGTGTACATGTGCATGTGGAGGCCAAAAATTGGTATCAGATGACTTATTGAATTTATTTATTCCTTATTATTTCGAGACAAGTTCATTCCTTGAAACTGAAACTTATTGATTTGGCTAAGCAGGTCCTACTACATTTTACTCCCTAGTGTTAGGCTACAGACATGCACCACTATACTCAGTTTGTATGTGACTTCTTGGAATCCTAATTTAGTACTTGTGAAGCCATAGAGTAAATCCACAGTCCTGCAAAAAAAAAAAAAAGAAAAAAGAAAAATACATGCACTCATTCATACATACACACACATACAAACATACATACATAAAATAAAGGAGGGGAAAGGAGGCAAAAGAAAAGTAAAGAAAAAAATAAATAAAAAGAAAAAAGAGTTGTTGGGTCAGCTTTCTAGCTTTCCTCAACATGAATTACAATAAAGCTGGTCAACTGAACTTGTAGATTCTTCTCTTTCCTATGAGCTGTGCTGCTATTTATCTTGTATTAGACACATAATTAATGTCTTCTCTGATTATTTGCCACTTTAATCAATTTTCTTTTTGTGTACCTGGGCCTTTTCTGGTCACTCTAACTTTGCTGTCTATGAGCTGGACAGCTTCTCTCTCTCTCCCTCCCAAGTCTCCCCAGATAATATTCCTTGGGGTAGCTGATGTTCTAGTTGGGGATATCTCTAAAATACTTTTGGAATGTGGGAAGCAACCATAGCACTGAGATCTGTCAGATGAAGGCTCTGTCTTTGTACATTCAAGACCTTCTGAGTATTAACCACCATCTGTGATGGATGCACTTCAGAATTCTCAGACTCCAAAGCAGTGAAAGTCAGATAAATGGCTCCAGAGATTGTTCCACCTGCTGACCTCAGGCAGGGGCTACTAAATTCCAGTGTTATTCTCAGTTGATGAGCTCTGCTCCCTGAAATACAGGGATATGCATTTCAGTGCCTAAATAAAGACTCACGCAGCCTGCACTTTTTAGCTTGTCAATGTCTGGCTCTCCCACTCTCTACAACTGCTTCCCAGGGCTGTCTCTCACTCTGAGGCTGTGCCAAGTTAAATTCAATCTCCTTGATTTGTGGTTGTTCTCACTTCTCATCTCCCAGGATAGCTCACTTTTGAGCAATAGATTCCTCTCAAAATGGCACCTGTCCACTGTTTTCCATGTCTTATACAGTAACAAGAGGGAATTCCTCTCCACTGCTGACAAGAAAGATCACCAAAAGTGCAACTTTTAGCATCCTCAATCAAAAAAATCTACTTTTTCTTTTGGAAACGGCTTCCTCTCCCCCTTCTGGGGGGCATGTTAGAGATAATTGTGTTCCATTTAGTTTGTTTCTTTTTGATGAATTGCTTCTCCCTTTCCCTACAATTTTCAGGTATCCTATTTTTATTGATAGTGTGGATTTCGGAAGTTCTTCCCCTTTTTAATTCTTTCTGTACTGACTCTTTCCAGTTATCAGCTTTATGTCTTCCAATTTCCCAGGCTCATTCCTCCCTTGCTCTCGTTTCTTATGTAGTCATTGCATGTAGCATCTCTTTTGTTCTGCTTCTTCTCCTTTACTCCCATTGTAAGCACATCTTGCTTTTTTTATTATTCACAAATATTTTTAGGTTCATTAACTTTCTAATCTAGCTATTTTATGTTAGTATCCTAGAATCTTACTTTTTAAATGTCATTAATGATATAATTGATATTTCCAGGGGTTTTTCTACAATTATTGCCTGGGTTATTTTGCAGTTGTTTTGGTTACTGCTGTCTACACAAAGATGCAGTGTTTCATGTGTTTCTTTATTCATTTAAAAATGTAAAATGGCATTTGCTCCATCCTTGATACACTTTCTTTTGCTTCAGATAATTTCTTCATGATACTTTCTACAATGTCTTTTTTTGTTGAAACTCTCATTTGGAAAGTTTTTTTGCTTTTTCGAAATCTCGAGTTCCATTTGAATTTCAAGTCCATTTTTTTTTTGTTTGTTTGTTGAAGTCAAATTATATATATATATATATATATATATATATATATATATATATGTATATATATATATATACATGTGTATGTATGTATACATATATATATACACACATATATATGTGTATATATGTATTATACATACATACATACATACATACATACATACGTTCATATATATCACCAGTGACTTTCCAACAAAAAAATGTCAATTTAAAATAAGCTAGGGAGTTAATATTTATTTAGGATAAAATTAAAATAAAAATAGATAAATGAAGGAAAGAATGAAAGAAGAGAGGGATAAATTAAAGAAAAATAAAGAATGGAAAATCAAGAGATAAATGTATGGTTGTGTCATGAATTGCACAAATGAGCTTAGATAAACATGGAAAGAGAAATAAACAATAGCAACCTGAAAGTCTTAAAAATAAATAAAACCAGTACCAATGTATTAGGAGAGAAGGTAAAAGGAGAAACACAAGGTTATCAAAAGAAAATGAAAAAAAATATATATATATAAATAAGACTGGAAAGCAGGCAAAGTACTGAAGTGGTTTCTTTCTGGGCCTTTTAATCTTGGCGTCTGAGAGCTTGAAGCTGAGTTATGTTATTTTCCTACCATTTAGGCTAAGAGCTCAGGCCGGTCAAGCATCAAAGGTCTGATAAGGCTGTCTTCACTTTGGTAGCTTCTCTTTTGTACATACAAGAGCTTCTTGGGGCTGAACTCAGCTGTGTAGCCTGTAGGAGTAGCAAGTTCTCTCTGGCTCCAGAGACTCCTAAGTTTGTGCCCTCTGATGTGGCTAATATCCAAGCCAAGGAATGTCTCCCTAGGGTATTGGGTATGGGAGGCGAGACATAGCACAGAGATCTGAAGGACCAGTCATACTGCTTTGAAATCCCGGTCTGCCTTAAAAACCCTGTGGGAACAAGCAGGTTTTGGAAGTTGAATAATTCAGTGGCCCTGAGCTCAGAGGTCTCTTTCTATCAATAATGAACGGCAGATAAACATGCTCTGCATGTTGAAGAATCTACTAACTTCAGGCTTGAGGCTATCAGTCTATATAGTTAACCCACAGAGGGTGGGATTGTCTTCTAGCTCCAGAGGGCAGGACTATCAACCAAATAGTCCCTCAGTACCTATACCCATACTCATCTCTTGCTGCATGAACTAAGAATCTCTTGAAAATTGTTCCCCCTTAAACTGACTTGTAGTAGTTCATCGAAGTTGGCCCTCCATAGGAACTTAGTCTAAAAACAATTAATTACCCCCTTGCAGTCATCTTCTAAAGGTCCTACTACTGGACTACAGTCCTTAAAGCCATGGGAAATGACAACGTGGACCTCCTCTTGATTGTGGACCCATCTCGAAGCAATCACTTTCCCACCAAATCTTCTCACTGACTCTGAGATTTTCACAAACTGCAGGCTTCCTGTAATCTTGAGGATGTTTACTATAAAGGGAGTTTGGATTTTGTCAAAGGATTTTCTGTATATAAGGATATTAACATGTGGTATCTGCCCTTGAGTTTGTTTATGTGGTGGATTACATTTATTGACCTATGTATGTTGACTCATTCCTACATTTCTGTTTTAAAGTGGACTTGATCGTCGAGGTTAACTTTTCATGTGTTCTTGATTTTTTTGGCATGTATTTTATTGAGAATTTTTGCATTTCTGTTCACTAGAGAATGACCCACAATTTTGTACTTTTGTTGGTTCTCTGGGTTTTGGAAATCAGAGTGATGGTTGCTCCATAAAAAGAAATTGCAAGTTTCCTTTCAATTTTATAGAATAATTTGGTAAGTATTGGCACTAGTTCCTTGAAGATATAATAGAATTGCCTATGTCTATTTAGTCTTAGACTTCTTTTGGTTTAGAGAATATATATGAACACATTGTAGCTGTTTTCAGACACACCAGAAGAGGGCATCAGGTCCCATTACAGATGGTTGTGAGCCCCCATGTGGTTGCTGGGAATTGAACTCAGGACCCCCGGAAAAGCAGTCAGTGCTCTTAACGACTGACCCATCTCTCCAGCCCACTAGTTGGGAGATTTTAATTTACTGTTTTACTGCTTTTATGTCATTGGTTGTTATGGGTATATTAAATCATTTAATTCTTTGTTTAATTTTGGTAGGTCATACATATCTAGAAACATATCAGTTTCTTTTAAATATTCCAGTTTAGCAGAATGTAGATTTTAATATTATGTATTTTGATTCTCTGAATTTCCTCAGTATTTGTTGTAATGTTTTCATTTTTCATATCTGATTTTGTTAATTTGAGTCCTCTCTCTATTGATCAATTTAACTAAAAGTTTTTCTATCTTATTTTTTAACGAACTTGCTTGTTTTCATTTCCTTTATCTTTGATTTGGTGTGCCATTTATACTTTATTAATTTCAGCCCTTGATTGTCTCTTCCTGTTGACTCTCTTTGGTCATTATTTGTTCTTAATTTTTCAAGGATTTCAGGTGTATCATTAAATTATTAATTTGAAATTTTCCCCATTTTATGATGTAGTCACTTACTGCTAACTTACCCTCTTAGTACTGACTTCATTGTGCCCATAGATTTTGCAGTGTTGTGTTTTAATTTTTATTCACTTCTAGGAATTTAGCATATTATTTCTTAATATCTCTCTTGGCTCAATTTTTATTCCCTTGTGTTTTGTTTAGTTTCCATGAACTTCTGTACTTTCTGCAATTTCTATTGTTGATGTCCAGCTTGATTTCCTTGTAGTCAAATAGACTGCAAAATATTTTAAATTTTCTTAAATTTGCTTTGTGTCATAATATGTCATCCATTTGGAGAAAGTTTCATGGGTTATTGAGAAGTGCACTCTTTAGTACTTGGGTAGAATGTTCTGTAAATATGTATTAGATTAATTTGATTTATAATATAATTTAACTTCAGGATTTATTTAGTTTTTGTCGGAATGACTTTTCTTTTGGAGCTAAAGGGATCTGCAACCCTATAGGTGGAACAATATTATGAACTAACCAGTACCCCAGAGCTCGTGTCTCTAGCTGCATATGTAGCAGAAGATGGCCTAGTCGGCCATCATTGGGAAGAGAGGCCCCTTGGTCTTGCAAACTTTATATGCCTCAGTACGGGGGAACGCCAGGGCCAAGAAGTGGGAGTGGGTGGGTAGGGGAGTGGTGGGGAGGGTCTGGAGGATGATTGGGATAGCATTTGAAATGTAAATGAAGAAAATACCAAATTTAAAAAAATAAATTAAAAAAAGAGTAGGATATTTAAGTTATACACTATCACTATCACTGTGTTTGAGTCAAACTGTGCATTTAGATCTAATGTTTCTTTTATGAACTTGAGTGTGCATTTTGGCACATAAATGTTTGGAATTGCAGTATCCTGTGGTGGACTTTTCATCTAATAATTATGAAGTGGTCCTTCCCTATCTCTTCTGACTAGTTTTTCATTCAAATGCATTTTGTCAGACATTAGAGTAACTATATTCATACCTTCTATACCTCAACCCTCATAAAAAGGGCTTCTTCTAATAGTAAGTAGCAATTAACACAAAGGCACACAATGAATCAGTGTGCAGGAAAAAAACTTTTTGTCATGAAAGAATATTTAATTTTCCAAATGTCTACACTGTATGAATAAAAAGATCCTGTGATATACCACATTAGTTGATTTTAATATTTCTTCTCTCTCTCCCCCTTCCTTCTTTTGCTGACTCCTTCTCCTTCTCTCATTTTAATTATTTGGAAGCAAGATATCACTATATGTCTTAGGCTGCCTTTGAACTCATGAATCTCTTACTTCAGCTTCTGGAGTTTTGAGATTATAACTGTGCATCATCAAACTTGGTCCTCTTTTCCTAATGTAAAAAAACTACTGCTTGTAAACTTTTAAATTAAAAATGACTTTGGCATAGCTTATATATTTTTATGTACTACCATCAAATTTTGCCATGTCCTGGTATGTTTTGTAATTTCATTTTAAACTTTATAACATTCAATTAGAATATATATATAGATAGATAGATAGATATAGATATAGATATAGATATGTGTGTGTGTATACAGATATATATATATATATATGTGTGTGTGTGTGTGTGTGTGTGTGTGTGTGTGTGTGTATGCATATATGTATGTGTGTATTTTCCAGATTACCACCTAAGGTTGATTTTTTCTTAATTATTTATTCTTCTCTCATACAATACATCCAGACCACAGCCTGCCCTGCCTCCACTACTTCCAGCTCATTCACACTTTCCCTCTCCCCCAGATCTACTGCTTCAACTTTAAAACAATTAAGGTCATCACTTTAGTTAGTTTCTATCTCTGTAATATAAAACCATGAGCAAAAAAACAATACAAAACAAAACAAAAACAAAAAACAAAAGAATCCCAACTTAGAGAGGAAAGGGTTTATTTTATTCTGTAGTTTCACATCACAGTTCATCATGAAAGAAAGTTAGGGCAGGAAGTGAAGCTGAAGTCACAAAGAAACACTGCTTTCTGGCTTACTCAGCTGGCTTCTTTTTAACAGTCAGGACCATCTGTACAGTGGACTGGGCCTCCCACATCAATCATTAATCTGGAATATGCCCTACTGACTTGCTTACAGGCAACCAGGATGAAAGCATGCTCTCAAACAAGGTGGCTCTTTCCAGATAACTCTAGATTCTGGCAAATTGACAAAATAAACATAAATCCCAGGCCGGACAGTCAGACAAAAAATATCTTACTGTCTTCATTAATTTATCTCTTTTAAGTTTCTTTAAATTTTTCCCTTTTTTTTCTTGAATATTTTCTTTATTTACATTTCAAATGTTATCCCTTTACCAGGATTCCATGCTCTGTAGTACATCTTGAGGCCAGAAATGGTGATTCCACCAGAAATTGTTTTATTGTTGAGAATAGTTTTCACTATCCTGTTTTTTTTGTTTGTTATTCCAGAAGAAATTGCAAATTGCCCTTTCTAAATCTATGAAGAGTTGAGTTGAAATTTTGATGGGGATTGTAATGAACGGATAGATTGGTTTTGGTAACATGGCCATTTTTCTATATTAATCCTGCCAATCCATGAGCATGGGAGATCTTTCCATCTTCTGAAATCTCCAGTTTGTTTCTTCAGAGACTTGAAGTTCTTATAATACAGATCTTTCAATTGCTTAGATTCATACTAAGCTATTTTATATTATTTGTGAGTATTGTGAAGGGTGTTGTTTCCCTAATTTCTTTCTCAGCCTGTTTATCCTTTGTGTAGAGAAAGGCCACTGATGTGTTTGAGTTAATTTTATATCCAGCTAAGTCACTGAAGCTGTTTATCAGGTTTAGGAGTTCTCTGGTGGAATTTTTGGGGTCACTTATATATACTGTCATATCATCTGCAAATAGTGATATTGTGACTTCTTCCTTTCCAAATCGTATCCCTTTGATCTCCTTTTGTCATCTAATTGCTCTGGCTAGGATTTCAAGTACTATATTGAATAGGTAGGGAGAGAGTGGGCAGCCTTACCTAGACCCTGATCTTAGTGTGATTGCTTCAAGTTTCTCTCCATTTAGTTTCATATTTGCTACTGGTTTGCTGTATATTGCTTTTATTACGTTTAGGTATGGGTTTCTATTTCCTGATCTTTCTGGCCCTTTAAGTTGAAAATCTTCATTCTAATCTATACCTACTGTCTTAGTTAGGGTTTTACTGCTGTGAACAAACACCATGACCAAGGCAAGTCTTACAAAAAAAAAAAAAAAAAAAAAAACAACATTTAATTGGGGCTGGCTTACAGGTTCAGAGGTTCAGTCCATTATCATCAAGGTGGGAGCATGGCAGTATCCAGGCAGGCATGGTGCAGGCAAAGCTGAGAGTTCTACATCTTCATCCAAAGGCTGCTAGTGGAAGACTGACTTCCAGGCAACTAGGGTGAGGATCTTATACCCACACCCACAGTGACACACCCATTCCAACCAGGTCACACCTATTCTAATAAGGCCACACCTTCAGATGGTACCACTCCCTGGTTCAAGGATATACAAACCATCACACCTACTGTCCTTAGGTTTGGTCTTCTCATTTTGTCCTGGATTTTCTGAAAGTTTTGATTTAGGATCTTTTTCGCATTTCTCATTTTCTTTGATTGTTGTGTCAATGTTCTCTATGGTATCTTATCCACCTGAGATTCTCTCTTCCATCTCTTGTATTCTGTTGCTGATGCTTACATCTATGGCTCCTGACTTCTGTCCTAGGTTTTCTATCTCTAGAGTTGTCTCCCTTTGTGATTTTTTTTTATTGTTTCTACTTCCATTTTTAGATCCTTGATGATTTTGTTAAACTCCTTCACCAGTTTGGATGTGGTTTCCTGTCATTTTAAAGGAAATTTTGTGTTTCCTCTTTAAGGGCTTCTACCTGTTTACCCATGTTTTTCTGTATTTCTTTAAGGGAGTTATTTATGTCATTCTTATCTACATCACCATCAAGGGAAGTGACTTTAGATCCATCTTGCTTTTCTGGTGTGATGGTGTATCCAGGACTTGCTATGGTGGGAGAGTTGGGTTCTGATGATGCCAAGTAACCTTGGTTTCTGTTGCTTCTGTTCTTATGCTTGCCTCCCACCATCTGATTATCTCAAGTGCTCCCTGACCTCCATACATCTGATTGGAGCCTGTCCTTCCTGTAATCCTGGTTGAGTCAGAACTCCTCAGAGTTGAGCTTTCTCTGTGATCCTGTGATTGTGGAATCTAGTGATGCTGAGTTTCTGTGTTTCAGAGTTCTTGGCAGTCAAGATTCCTTTGAGAGCATGAGATCCTAGCATGACCAAGCTCCTGGGATCCTAAGATCCTGGGCATGTTAGAGTGCCTGGAAGTGGTACCTCCTCTGGGAGCCGTGGAGCTGTCTGCTGAGTTTGAAATCAAGATAGACCAGCACTGAATAGAAGGAACCCAAGCTGCTGGTCAGGCAGGGCTCCTGTGTCCGTGTTCCTGCTGGCCCCAGGCACTCCTGGTGGTGTTGGAACAGATGTTGTGTTCTACTCACCAGTGACCCTAAGATCCTGGGTGTGCTAGGGCGCCTGAGGGTTGGAGAGTCCTTTGGGGATCATGGGAATGTCCCCTGAGTTTGTGCCCAATGAGGCCAGTCATATCTCTTTCTTTTTACATAATGACTTTCTTGGTTTCTTGTGATTGCTGGAAACTAAAAGTCTGTTTTTGTCAACTTCAGTTTAACCACCCCTGCTCCATTTTGCTTACAATTTACACGTACTATCTTGGACTATCTATTCACTTGGAGCCCACATGTATCTTCAAAGGCAATATGAATTGTCTTCTGTTGGTATAATATATTTCCAGTTCCTTCATTATTTTTCTTTTATTGTCTTCTTTTGTGATTTTATAGGTGGTTATTTTCCTTTGTTTCTTCTTTTATTTCTTGAATCCTCTATAAAAATTTATGAATATCACAAGTCTTATATAAAATATCCTATAAATATAATAAATTTTAAGCTACAAACAATGTAAATGGATTGCACACAAAAATACTGAAATTTTCTCACTACTACCAATGATTTGTTGTTATTGATATCACAGTAACATTTGTTTATTAAAAATCCATTAATAATGTGTCATAACTCTGCTTATTTTTAATACTTCTCTGTTTTGATTTTAAGCTAAAGCTAAAAGCAACTTACTCACTAGTATTGTAATGAGTATTCTGTATTTGGCTATATATGTGCCTTAACAGGTATGTTTTTTAGCCTTGTGTATTTTTAGGATGTATGCTATGTTTCAACTTGAAAATTTCACTTTTATTTTTCTTTTATTTTAGTGAGGTCATGTAGTGATGAGTTTTCTGAGCTTTTTCTTGGGAAAATGCTTTTCTCTTGTTTCTGAAGAAGATTTTTGCTTGATATAGATTCTTAGTTAGAATTTTTTTAAATTTATTTCCACACCAATCAGAATATATGTTCCTTTTCTTTCCTAGTCTGCAATGCTCCTGCTAAGGCATCTGCATAGATTTATTGAAGCTCTCCTATGTGTTATAAATGGATTTTTCTCTTGCAACATTCAAATTCTGTCTTTGATTTTTTGAAAAAGAGTGATTATATACTAATGACTGGTGAAGAGTCCATGATTCTCAAGTTATTAGGAGTTCTTTGATCTTCAAGAGACTTAGTACTCATTTTCTTCTCAAAAATTGAATAACTTTCAGAATATTTCTTTTTTACTTTCATCTCTTCTTTCTTTGATCTCATAAAGCATGTACATGCTATTTTTAATTAAGGAATATTTTGATTCTTTAAAAATTTTAAACATCATGCAATATATCTGGAATATATACAGTTTCAGGTCTAGACAATATTTCTGCATTGAAAAAATAAACACAGGGCTCTGACCCTAGGACTCAGTGGAGATCACCATTTTCTCTCAGGTGACTCTCTAAGGCAGGTCCACTCAGGAGCACACAGGCCACAGAAGCAGCAGAGCATCTGGGACAGGGTCCTGTGGGCCTACATCTGCAGCCAGGAGGTGCAGCTGATCCTCAGTTCTCTGTGCACCTTTCCTGCCAGAGGAGAGCTTGCTTCCAAGGAGTGCTTGGACTCTGGGACTCAGAGGAGATCACCTTTTTCTCTCAGGTGACTCTCTAAGGTGAGTTCACTCAGGAGCACACAGGCCACAGAAGCAACAGAGGAGCTGGGACAGGGTCCTACTGGCTTACATCTAAACGCTGGGGGTGGGACTGTTCTGTAGCCCTGTATGCACTGGTCTTGCCAGGAGAGAGCTGGTCTCCAAGGAGTGCTGACAAAAGTGTTCAGACCCACAGGGCGGACAAGCACAAGCCACAGAGAGCAAGACCAACTAACACCAGAGACTACCAGATGGCAAAAGGCAAATGCAAGAATCTTACCAACAGAAACCAAGACAACTTGGCATCATCAGAACACAGGACTCCCACCACAGGAAGTCCTGGATGTCCCAACACACTGGAAAAGCAAAATTTGGATTTAAAATTATATCTCATGATGCTGGTAGAGGATTTTAAGAAGGACATTAATAACTCCCTTAAAGAAATACAGGAAAATACAGGTAAACAGGTAGAAGCCCTTAAAGAGGAAACAAAAAAATCTCTTAAAGAATTACAGGAAAATGCATCCAAATAGGTGAAGGAATTGAACAAAACCATTGAGGATATAAAAATGCAAGTAGAAACAATAAAAAAAATCATAAGGGGAGGTAATTCTGGAGACAGAAAACTAGGAAAGAAATCGGGAGCTATAGATGCAAGCATAACAAACAGAACACAAGAGATAGAAGAGAGAATCTCAGATACAGAATATTCCATAGAAAACATTGACACAACAATCAAAGAAAATGTGAAATGTAAAAAGATCCCAAAACATCCAGGAAATCCAGGACAAAATGAGAAGACCAAACCTAAGGACAATAGGTAGAGACTATAATGAAGATTTTCAACATAAAGGGCCAGTAAATAGCTTCAACAAAATCATAGAAAAAACCTTCTGTTACCTAAAAAAAGAGATACCCATGAACATACAAGAAGCCTATAGAACTCCAAATAGACTGGACCAGAAAAGAAATTCCACCCTATCACATAATAATCAAAACACCAAATGCATAAAACAAAGAAAGAATATTAAAAGCAGTAAGGGGAAAAGGTCAAGTAACATATAAAGGCAGACATACCAGAATTACACCTGACTTCTCTCCAGAGGCTAGGAAAGCCAGAAGATCCTGGGCAGATGTCACACAGACCCTAAGAGAACACAAATGCCAGCCGAGGCTACTATACCCAGCAAAACTCTCAATTACCATAGATGGAGAAACCAAGGTATTTCATGACAAAACCAAATTTATACAATATATTTTCAAAAATCCAGCCCTTCAAAGGATAATAAAGGGAAAACTCCAACACAAGGAGGGAAAGTACACTCTAGAAAAAGCAAGATAGTAATCTTTCAACGAACTTAAAAGAAGACAGCCACATGAACAGAATCCCAACTCTAATAACAAAAATAACAGGGAGCAACAACGACTTTTCCTTAATATCTCTTAATACAAGTGGACTCACTTCCCCAATAAAAAGACATAAACTAAAACACTGGTTACATAAATAGGATCCAACATTTTGATGCATGCAGGAAACCCACCTCAGGGACAAAGACAGACACTACCTCAAAGTAAAAGGCTGGAAAAAAATTTTCCAAGCAAATTGTCCAAAAAATCCAAGTTGGAGTATCCATTCTAATGCCGAATAAAATTGACTTTCAACCTAAAGTTATCAAAAAGACAAGAAGGGACACTTCATACTCTTCAAAGGTAAAATCTATAAAGATTTTACCTTTGATGAGTATGAACTCTCAATTCTGAATATCTATGCTCCAAATGCAAGGGCATCCACATTCATTAAAGAAACTTTACTAAAGCTCAAAACACACAAAGCACCACACACAATAATAGTGGGAGTCTTCAACACCCTACTCTCATTAATGGACAGATCATGGAAAGAAAAACTAAACAGAGACATAGTGAAATTAACACAATTTAATGAAAAAAAATGGAGTTAACAGATATCTATAGAACATTTTATCCTAAAACAAAAGGTTATACCTTTTTCTCAGCAACACATGGTACCTACTCCTAAATTTACATATAACTGGTCACAAAACAGGCCTCAACAGATACAAATATATTGAAATAATCCCATAAATCCTATCAGATCACCGTGGACTAAGGCTGATCTTCAATAAGAACATAAATAATAGAAAACCCATGTACATGTAGAAGCTGAACAACACTCTACTCAATGATAACTTGGTCAGGGAAGAAATAAAGAAATGAAAAACTTTTTAAAGTTTAATGAAAATGAAGCCACAATATACCCAAACTTATGGGACACAATGAAAGCAGTCCTAAGAGGAAAACTCATAGCTCTGAGTGCCTCCAAGAAAACTAGAGAAAGCTTACTCAAGCAGCTGGACAGCCCACCTAAAAGCTCTAGAACAAAAGGAAGCAAATTCACCCAAGAGGAATAGATGGCAGTAAATAGTCAAAATCAGGGGGACATAACAACAGAATCTGAGCAACCCCCCCCCCAAAAAATCATTAGATCCTACTACAATATCTTATAGTCAACAAAACTGGAAAGCATGGTCGAAATGGACAATTTTCTAGACAAATATCAGGTACCAAAGTTAAATCAGGATCAGATTAATGACCTAAACAGTCCAGTATCTACCAAAACAAATAGCAACAGTCATTAATAGTCTCAAGCAAAAAAGTCCCAGGACCAGGTGGGTTTAGTGCAGAGTTCTATCAGACCTTCAAAGAAGACCTAATACCAATACTGCTCAAACTATTCCACAAAATAGAAACAGAAGGTACTCTACTCAATTCGTTCTATGAAGCCACAATTCCACTGATACTTAAACCACACAAAGACCCAACAAAAAAAGAGAATTTCACAGCAATTTCCATTTTGAATATCAATGCAAAAATATTCAATAAAATACTCACAAAATGAATCCAAGAACACATCAAAATTATCATCTATCATGATCAAATAGGGTTCATCACAGGGACACAGGGATGGTTGAATATATGAAAATCCATCAACATAATCCTCTATATAAACAAACTCAAAGACAAAACCAAATGATCATCTCATTAGATGCCGAAGAAAGCATTTGACAAAATCCAACACTCCTTCATAATAAAAGTCTTGGAAAGATCAGGAATTTGAGACTCAAACAGAAACATAATAAAATCAATTTACAGAAAACCAGTAGCAAGTATCAAACTAAATGGAGAGAAACTTGAAGCAACCCCACTATAATCAGGGTCTAGGCATGGCTTCCCACTCTCTCCCTACCTATTCAATATAGTACTTGAAGTCCTAGTCAGGGCAATTAGAAAACAATAGAGATCGAATTGGAAAGGAAGAAGTCAAAATATCACTATTTGCAAATGATATGATAGTCTATATAAGTGACCCCAAAAAATCCACCAGAGTACTCCTAATCCTGATAAACAGCTTCAGTGCAGTAGCTGGATATAAAATTAACTCAAACAAATCAGTGTCCTTTCTCTACACAAAGAATAAACAGACTGAGAAAGAAATTAGGGAAACAATACCCTTCACAATAGTCACAAAGAATATAAAATACATTGGTGGACTCTAACTAAGGAAGTGAAAGATCTGTGTGATAAGAACTTCAAGTCTCTGAAGAAAGAAATTGAAGAAGGTCTCAGAAGATGAAAAGATGGTCATGGATTGGCAAGAGCAGTATAGTAAAAATGGCTAACTTGCAGAAAGCAATCTACAGATTCAGCAATCTCCATCAAAATTCCAACTCAATTCTTCAGAGTTAGAAATGGAAATTTGCAAATTCATCTGGAATAACAAAAATAAATCTAGGATTGCAAAAAATCTTCTCAAGAATAAAACAAAAACAAAAAAAAAAACAAAAAAACAACAACAACAACAAAAAACACTGGAGGAATCTCCATTCCTGACCTCATGCTCTACTACAGAGCAATTGTGATAAAACCTGCATGGTACTGGTACAGTGACAAGCAGGTAGATCAATGGAATACAATTGAAGGCCCAGAAATGAACTGACACACCTATGGTCACCTGATCTTTGACAAAGGAGCTAAAACCATCCAATGGAAAAAAGACAGCTTTTTCAACAAATGTTACTGGCACAACTGGAGGTTATAATGTAGAAGAATTCGAATTGATCCATTCTTATCTCCTTGTACAAACCTCAAGTCTAAGTGGATCAAGGAACACCACATAAAACCAGAGACACTGAAACTTATAGAGGAAAAAGTGGGGAAAAGCCTCAAAGATAAGAGCACAGGGAGAAAATTCCAGAACATAACAGCAATGGCTTGTGCTGTAAGATTGAGAATTAACATATGGGACCTCATAAAATTGCAAAGCTTCTGTAAGGCAAAGGGCATTGTCAAGAAGACAAAAAAGCAACCAACATATTGGGAAAAGATTTTTACCATTCCTAGATCTGAGAGTGGGCTAATATCCAATATATACAAAGAACTCAAGAAGCTGGACTCCAGAAAACTAAATAACCCTATTAAAAATGGGGTATAGAGCTAAACAAAGAATTCCCAACTGAGGAATACCAAGTGTCAGAGAAGAACCTAAAAAAGAACCTCAACATTTGTAGTCATAAGGGAAATGCAAATCAAAACAACTCTGAAATTCCACCTCACACCAGTCAGAATGGCTAAGGTCAAAAACTCAGGTGACAGCAGATGCTCGTGAGGATATGGATAAAGAGAATCACTTCTCCATTGTTGGTGGGATTGAAAGTTTATACAACCACTCTGGAAATCAGTTTGCCAGTTCTTCAGAAAATTGGACATAGTACTAATGGAGGATCCAGCTATACCTCTCCTGGGCATATACCCAGATGATGTTCCAACTTGTAATAAGGACACATGCTCCAATATGTTCATAGCAGCCTTATTTATAATAGCCAGAAGCTGGGAAGAACCCAGATGTCCCTCAACAGAAGAACAGGTACAGAAAATGTGGTACATTTATACAATGGTGTACTACGCAGCTATTAAAATCAATGAATTTATGAAATAGTCATACAAATGGATGGATCTGGAAGACATTATCCTGAGTGAGATAACCCAGTCACAAAAGAACACACATGATATGCACTCATTGCTAAGTGGTTACTAGCCCAGAAGCTCAGAATCCCCAAAATACAATTCACAACCTACATAAAACTCAAGACAAAGGAAGACCAAGGTGTAGATACTCTGTTCCTTCTTAGAAGGGGGAACAAAATACTCATGGGAGGAATTACAGAGACAAAATTTAAAGTAGAGACTGAAAGAATCACCATGCAGAGACTGCCCCACCTGGGGATCCATCTCCTTATCAACTACCAAAACCAGACACTATTGTGGATGCCAACAAGTGCTTGCTGACAGGAGCCTGATATAGCTGCCTCCTGAGAGGCTTTGCCAGTGCCTGACAAATACAGAATTTGATACTCACAGTCATCCATTGGACTGAGCACAGGGTCCCAAATGAAGGAGCTAGAGAAAGGACCCAAGGAGCTGAAGGGGTTGTCATCCCCATAAGAGGAACAACAATATGGAAAAAAAAACAGTACCCCCAGAGCTCTGTGGAACCACCAACCAAACAAAATACATGGTGGGACTCATGAATCTAGCTGCACATGTAGCAGAGGATGGAATAGTTGGTCACTAATGGGAGGAGAGACCCTTGGTCCTGTGAAGGTTCTATGCCCCAGTATAGTGGAATGCCAGGGCCAGGAAGCAGGAGTAGATGGGTTGGTAAGCAGGGGGGGGATGGGGAGGGGTTTCAAAGGGGAAACTAGGAAAGGGGATAACATTTGAAAAGTAAATAAAGAAAATACCCAATAAGAAAAAGAAAAGAAAAGAAAAAAATAAACACAGACTTTAAAAGCTAATATAGAATAATTTCTGTAGAAATCTCTTCCCTTTTCCTTCATTTCTACCTTCAAAGAAAATAAAAAACAGTTTGCATTCACCTATTAGATTCTGGTGCTAAAGCTACAAAATCTTTCCTGTATGTTGAAATATTAACTAGGCCTGACTAAGATTATGTTGATATCCCTCATAAATCATTGTGTTTGTTCATTACATTTATAACATGCTAGGCTATCCTGGAGAGCAGAAAATAGCAAATGTTTTTAATGCCTTACCAAGACAACATGCTGATCCAGAGGGTCTGGTCGACTGTTGATATTTTCCTGGAATTCAGTTGTCAGGGATTCAGTATGGTTTTTCTTAAATAGGAAACAATTATTAACTGTCTACCATGAAGAAGTAAATAAGCTATTTGGTAGAATTAGAAAAGTTTTGGAGGTAACATATACCATACATGGGTTCTGAACTCACCATGTAACCCACAAGGATGTCATATTAAGTATGGTTGAATGCAAGAAATTTGTCAACAGCATATATATATATATATATATATATATATATATATATATATATAGTGTTAGTTGTTTGCTACTTGAAAATTAGGACACATGAGGCACACAACATTTGAATTTCGTGTGGCAGACAGACACACTCTATGACAACCACAATGTTGACTGTTATTAGGGGTGAAATATTGCTCTTGACTAAAAGATAGTATGTGACATGCCTCACTCATTACTCACACTTTATAATAAAATACTCTAGTATCCATTCAAGAATGATATTCTGAATACATCAATGCTCTGGTGGCATTAATTAATTCTGCTTATCAAGGAGAATTAGGGTTGTAAGTACACATTAAACCCCCAAAGGACCAGTACAAAAAGTTATTAAGGTACCTCTTTTACTGCTTCGCAAAATGGCCATAATCAATAAATAACTGCATCAAAAATGGGACTATACAGGACTATAAAGACATCAAATATCACAGTGATAATGGATTGGACTGTTTAACTAGATAAAATAAAATCGAATCAAGATGCTCCAGAGTGTAAAATAAATAGGACACTGAAGATGCTCTATAAAACTATCAATTTAGACTCATAAGTAGCTATTGATCAGAGGCTAAAGCAGACATACCTTATATTTATCCTTTCTAGTGGTGAATTATCTAAACCACTTTGGCTTCCAGTGGGTCGAATACTCACTCTCACCTAACAGCTATCTAGATTTGCAAAAGAAAGACACACACACATACATACACACACACACACACACACACACACACACTACTAGCTAATTTTGATATGCCTTGACTTGACTAGCTCAATGACTGGGAATTTCTAAATGTCCTAAAGCTAACAAACACCCACCTCCAGTATTCCTGAGGTAATATCTTTCAAAATCTGTATTTCATCATTGTTACCCCAGACCCAACTGGGGAAGAATTCCTGGATTCTTACATGCTGAAGGGCCTTTAAGTTTCATTTTTCTCCTTCCCTGTCGAGACAATTCTTTCCTCTCCCCACTCTCTCTCTAGGTCTCTTGCCCACATGATCTAAAAGTTCCGCCCGGTCTCTCTGCCCAGTCAATGGTTGTATGGCAATTCTTTATTATCAGTCGAAATAGGGTGGGGGCAGGAACCTTCAGGTCTGGAAGCATACCTTTCTGGTATCTGAAATAATACAAAGCATTAGAACCAATTCCCAATCTCCTTTTTTCTGCCCAAATTAAAAAAAAAGTCTCTTCTACACAATGAAGTACTACTCAGCTATTAGAAACTATGAATTCATAAAATCCTTAGGCAATGGCTAGAACTAGAAAATATCATCCTGAGTGAGGTAACCCAAACACCAAAGAACACACATGGTATGCATTCACTGATAAGTTGATATTAGCCCAAAAGCTCAGAATACCCAAGATAAAATTCACAGACCACATGAAGCTCAAGAAGGAAAACCAAAGTGTGGGTGCTTTGGTACTTCTTAGAAAGGGGAACAAAATACTCAGGGGAGCAAATACGGAGACAAAGTATGGAGCAAAGACTGAAGGAAAGGCCATCCAGAGATTGCCCTACCTGGGGATCCATCCCATATACAGTCACCAACCCCAGACACGATTGTGGATGCCAACAAGTGCTTGCTGACAGGAGCCTGAAATAGCTGTCTTCTGAGAGGCTCTGCCAAAGCATGACAAATACAGAGGTGGATGCTGGCAGCCAACCATTGGAGTGAGCACAGAATCCCTAATGGAGGAGTTAGAGAAAGAACTGAAGGAGCTGAAAGGGGTTTGCAACCCCATAAAAAGAACAACAATATCAACCAACCAGTCCCCCCCCCTCAGAGCTCCCAGGAACTAAGCCACCAACGAAGGAGTACACATGGAGGGTCCCATGGCTCCAGCTGCACATGTAGCAAAAGATGGCTTTGTTGGTCATCAATGGGAGGAGAGGCCCTTGGTCCTGTGAAGGCTGGATGCCCCAGTGTAGAGGAATGTGAGGATGGGGAGGCAGGAGTTGGTGGGTAGATGGGGGAACACCCTCAGAGAAGCAAGGGGAGGGAGAATGGTGTAGAGGGTTTCAGGGAGTGGGGAAAACGAGAAAGGGGATAACATTTGAAATGTAAATAAAGAAAATATCCAATAAAAAGTCTCTTCTCTCAGATAAAAATTGAGCATAATCATAACAATTATGTAAATTACAAAGTATGATATATAATTAACATCCATTCCACTGTATTTTTCAATTACATAAAGCACTCTACTAACTATTTATTTTGACTTAGAGTTTATAATTTTATATTTGAATTATGTTCTGACTTTAACTTGTATTACCATCTGACAATCATCTTTTCTATATCATCTTCCTCAATGCTAAACAACTTAAGTTTGATTATGAGACTATAATTAGTCTTCAACCCCATTAGAAATCCGAGAATAAATGTAATATTACCTGAATATATAATAAGCACAATATAGCTTCCAAAAGTTAACTAAATTTGCAGAGACAGCTGACTACCTAGAGAGTCACCCTTTCCTCAAAACATTGGAGCATCTGTCTTCAGCCTTCTGGCCCACAACCATCTGAAAGATCTTGCAATCAAGCAGGAATTATGAAGAACTTGTTTACTCTGCCATGGCAGAGCTATACTGTCAAATTTCCTGCATTGTGTGTCCTTCCTTTCTTGGACAGTGTCTTAGTTAGGGTTTTACTGCTGTGAACAGACACCATGGCCAAGGCAACTCTTATAAGGACAACACTTAATTGGGGCTAGCTTACAGATTCAGAGGTTCAGTCCATTATCATCAAGGCAAGAGCATGGCAGCATCCAGGAACACATGGTGCAGGTGGAGCTGAGAGTTCTACATTTTCATCTGAAGGCTCCCATCCGAACACTCCCTTCCAGGCAGCTAAGGATAGGGTATTACAGCCCATACCCACAATGACACACCTACTCCAACAAAGCCCCAACCTCCTAATAGTGCCAATCCTTGGC
Organism: Mus musculus; assembly: GCF_000001635.26. NCBI lineage: Eukaryota > Metazoa > Chordata > Mammalia > Rodentia > Muridae > Mus > Mus musculus. The sequence continues at coordinate 107,388,891 of NC_000086.7, forward strand.
CCAAGCATATACAAATTGTCACACACAGTATTTTTTGTCTGTAGATGAATAGGGTAATTGTTGTCCAGTGGCTATTTTGCCATAACTGGAACAACTCCATATAGAGGTTTTGATGTTCAGCTTCTTTGAACTAAGAAGCAGGTACTATCAGGAGCAGACATGTCTCTAGTCAGATAATCTTTAATAATAAATTAGCATTAAATTTATATTCTGTGGATATTTGATGTTTTTGAAGACTATCCATATAAAGTATATCTGAGTTGTTTAACCTTGACTACTCTTAGCTATTTCTATTTGAATATTGTAGAAAGTACCTTAATATAACTAGATCGGAACCTAATATAACCATGGATTTATTACCTGCCCCTTAACTTGTGTTACTTAATCATTCTAAACAGTTTGTAATAGCAGTTATTAGAAGGACTTGGTCTAAGCCTTGTATTCTTAAATGAGTTGCATAGGCACAATGCCTATCTAAGAGTAAAAATATTATTTTTTAATTTTGTATCAATATAAGAAATTTATATCAATTAAAACCTTAAATCTGCACCAGTCCATAAATTTTATACCAATGTAAAATTATAATTACAATTTCTAACAATTATAAAGATTTCTACCAATATAAGATTGTGACTATATAATGCTTTACTTAAAAATAAATTTAGTAATCTATTCCAGTTATTTCCTCCCTGTCCAAAATTACAGTCATTTCCAAATTATCCCTTAAAATGACAACTTACCTACAATTTATAAAATAACCGTAACGAGACACCCAAACCCAAAGGATCAGCATGATGACTCTCCATAACTTCTTCCTGATGAATAGGGGCAACAAAAATTCTTTAAAGGGGTAGGGAGGAGAAGAGAAATTAGAACATTTAGTTAGACTTAAGAAAGATAGCTTTAGCATCTGTTACCTGGGTTCTGTATGCTTAGAAGGTTCAGGGATTTACTGAAATTTTGACTGAATCCATCTGAAAGGTTGGATCAAGTGAAGTCATTTGGAATCAGTAGCAATTCCTGAAGCTGTTCTGGAAGCAAGTCTCTGGACAACATCAGGAAGTGGGAGTTAGGGGGAGTAGGGGAAGTTGGGTGATGGAGGGGTACAACAGTAGGTCATTTCAGCATCCCTCGGATGAATCTTGCCCAAGTTGTACAATCTGTAACCATGAATCTCACAACCAAAATTTTAGTACTATTAAGATATTCTTATGGAGTGTGCAAGGAGCACAGATCAGTTAAGGGTGAATTTTCCTCCTTGTTTGAGCAGGTGAAAGGGAACTGTCTTATTTATTATTTAATTTGATTAATAACCAATTGTAATAAATCTTCACCCATGCCATGTGAAGGATGGCATGCTGAATCTTAAGGATTCCATTACCAATAAGACTTATTGTCTAAATTTAACTGTAGTTTTGGTTAGAGACATTTTTATGTCTAAATCCGCTATTGGGATGTTCCCCTGTGGAGGAATCAGCAGGTCAAGTTACCTGTCCCGTTTTGTCTTCTTGATTTTTTTCTCTTTTCTGTCTGTAGCCAAGATCTTCAAGGGGTCTTCTCATATTATATCTTATTCATATCACTCTGAAACTGGTTCAAAGCCTTTTCTCCTTTCCTGTCAACATAAATAAAAAGCTCCAAAATAGCATGTCCTTGGTCGAGTAACCAGAAATAATTAAAGTTATAGCTTGACCTCTCTCCCAGTGGAAATTTAATATTGGTAAATACCACCAAACTTGTAATCATCTTCATTTTCATAATTAAGACAACTCAAAGCAATGAAAATAATCCAAACAAATATTATTTGTTGAGATAGTGTTATTCCACTACCTCCTGTTTTTGTTAGTTTGTTTGTTTTACATGATGAATTTTTAATAGTGAGATCAAAGCCTACATTTCTACTGTCTGAGATAGGTTCTATAATTTAAGATCAAAAGCCTCAATCATTTATTCATTGAAATGTATTTAAATCTTCCCTTCCATGGAGATTAATATCTCTGTGGGGATATATGTTCCCTTCTCTTTATATAAATTGAATTAACATAAGCTTCTACTATCTGTCTAAGTTTATTTTACTTAACCCCTGCTCTTTGACCTATAGTTTAAGATCAAAAGCCTCAAAATATTTATTCATCTAAGTATTTAACCTTAATTAAATTCCCTTCTACTTGCTGTATAAGCCTATTTCCACGCATACTTAAAAACAATTATCATTATACTCCCTTCTATCCTTAAAAATGATTAAATCAAATTTTATTATGTCCATCTTTTATTTATTCGGTTGTGGGAAGCAGGCAGCTTCTATTGTTTTCCTGTCTCTGCCTTCCTTTGGGCAACCAGCCTGTCTCTTTGCATAGCAGGGTCTTCCAGCTTCTCTGACCTCATGCTCTTTGTATAGTTCTGAACTGTGAGAAGAAACCCCATGTGGCTTTGGAAAAATCTGTAGCCTGCTAAGAAGCCAATTTTCCCCTCCTCCTAATTGTATATCATGGTGTGTGTCTATTCTATCTGAGAATCTCTGAGTTCTTGCCTACCACATTGCACACCATCTGTAGCGTTAGTTAAACTGTTTTGGCTCCTGGTGGGTCGTGCTCGTGCTGTTCATGTCTAAGACCTCTCTGAATTTGCAAATGAGACACACACACACACACACACACACACAGATATGTGAGCAGTGTAGGCCAACTAATTTTGATATGCCTTGACTAGCTCACTGTCTGTCTATTATAATTTCTAATCCTCCCTACAGCTAGCAGGCTAGTGCGCATTCTCTCCTCTCCTCTCACTTTATTGAGTCAATTTGCTAAATCAACATTTCATCTTTGTTACCCCAGACCCAAACAGTGGCCCATCTGGGGCCACTTTCCTGTATTCTTATGTGCTGGCTAGTCTTTAAGTTTCATCTTTCTTCTTCCCCATTATGGTGATTCTCTACTCTCCCCTCACTCTAGACCTCTTGCTCAGACAATCTAAAAGTCCTACCCTGGCTCCCTCCCATGGCTGTACAGCAATTCTTCAATGGAAGCTGCTGGGAGCAGAGACCCTCAGATCTAGAAGCACACCTCTTTGGAAGCCAAACTAAGACAAAGCATTAGAACCAATTCCCAACATCAATTTTCCTGATATGTTACCTCATTTGAAGAGCAATGAAAACAGCTGACAATTTAGTTACTGGAGTATTTTGCAGTGAAACTGTAGGCAATGGAAATCTGTGTGTTTCTTGTGGTTGTGTTTTGAATATTTTATTTTGATGTGTAACAGAAGTAGACATTAGCTGGCATGGAGGTGTGTGACTCACAGTATTCAGGAGTCAGTCTGGTTTGAGGGAGAAAGATCACAAATTTTGATAAACACATCACCACCCCACCCCCCAATATGGGTATTAAAGGTTGTATCTCCACTTACACTTTCAGGTAATAGTCCATCACTGAGAAAATTTGAATGGGAATTTAAGCAGAAAACATGGAGGAAGGTAGTTGGCTGGCTTTTTCTCGGTCCTCCTGGTTCAGGACCCCACTGTTTTCCTCATATAGGCCAGGCTCACCAGCCTAAGGATATACTGTGCACATGATGGACTGGTCACTCCTACTTCAATTAGCAATCAAAAAATACCCCAGAGGCATGCTTGAGAGCCAATCTGTTTAAGCCCATTCTTTTATTGAGGCTTTCTAGTCCCAGGTGACTCTAAATTGTGTTAACAATAAAATTTAAACAGGATTGATGGAGGAAGGGAAGGAAGGGAAAGAGAAGAAATAAAGAAAAAGAAGGAAGGAAAGAAGGGAGGAAGGAAGGAAGGAAAGAAAGAAAGAAAGAAAGAAAGAAAGAAAGAAAGAAAGAAAGAAAGACAGGAGGCTAAGGAGGAAAAAGTGCTCATTGTTGTAACTATTATTTGCCTGAATTTCCAGAGCTTCACTCATTCTGCTTGTATTTAAGGTTGACTTTTGGACACTTTATCAATGAATTGTTTGCCCTCTGGTTTTAGTTGAGTTCAGCCAGTACATGACTGCAGCAGACAGTTAAAGGCTAAGTTCAGTACACACACACACACACACACACACACACACATATATATGTATATATATATATATATATTATATATATATATATATATATATATATAATTAAAAGCAACAGCTTCTGTCATAGACAGTTCTCAATAGCTAGTCTATGTTCTCAGAATAGGAGAACATAGAAAGACTATATTTTCAAAACTAGGGGTTGTGAGCTTGCACTATTTCTGGTCTTTTTAGTGAACTTCTTTAAAGGCCATTTTGAAAATAATATTAACCTTGTTTACATTTGTTTGAAAATTGTATACATGTACACAATGTATTTGATCACATTAACAGCAATTTTCCCAGTCTAACTTTCCCAAGACCTCTCATCAAATCTCAAACCCATTACTTGTTTTCTTTATTCACAAAATAATCTATTTTGTAGAGTTGTGGGGGGCAGAGGAAGCCTGAGTGAATGTGTTGTTGACATAAGCCAGCTATGTTAAAGACCCTAGGCTCAGACCCATGGGAAAAACGCAAAGCCTTCTCTCTGGAATGCGCCTGAGAGGGATAACAAAGCCTTCTTCTGGTCCATGTGCAGATAGGATAGTCTGTGACTCAAATGTCCACCATAGCTTTTCCTGGATCCCCAGATGTTTACAGTCTTAAGGCTGTTCTCCCACAGAGATTGCACCTACTGAGATTAACGAAATCTGTTTCCCTGATAGGGTTGTATATAATAAATCCTGCCTCCTTGTTCAGCTGAATGCACTAACCCTGCATCCTAGTTCAACTGTTTATAATAAACAAGCTGTTTCCCACTGCACTGAGGTTTCTCTATCACAGAGCCTATTTCAATAAAAATCCCAGTATTTTGTGTGTGTACATGGTTTTCTTATTTTCTTTTAGTCCTAGTCATCTGGAGTCAGGCCCATATGTCCTGACATGTCTGATGCCTCAGATGCTGATACATAGGAGACAGATTACAAAGATGAGACCACCCAACTCAATGGCAAAATTGTGCCTTGGTTCTGTGCCACCAAAAGATTCAAGGGCCTTATTTAGGGAGATAGATTTGGGGTATCACACTAATGATTTTGACTGCTTTCCTGTATTTGAGAAACTGGACCCAAATGACCTAGGATAAGTTCTGTGCTGTCATGAGGCTATGCTTCCATATCTTTAAAGGAGAACAAACAAACCTCTGTGACATATGGGTATTTGGCTCCACATACCCAAAAACTCATTCTTATACTTGATTTCAGTAACAATGTCTGGCTTCCTTCTGATTGGTTACGTGTGGTAAAACCTTGCATTAACCAAGGAGATTCAAAACTGGATCTATAGAATTATATCAAGACCAGTTGCAGGATAATTTAGGTCATGGAATTGCTATAACTGCTGACTTGCTCCTAGGAACAGGGCTTCATGAAGGAGCAGGAAATCAATTATACTATCCATTGCAAGCCTACCAACAAATTAACATTGCTTCCAAAAGGGCATGGAGACTGTTGCCCACCAAAGAGACAAAACCTTGTCGCTGCCTGAGATTCCCCGAGGCTCAGAAGAGTCTTACCCAGAAATTTTAGTCCAGCTCTGAAGAGTTATGAGGTACCTAAGAGCTGACCCAAAGGCAGGAAAGTGCTTATGAAATAATTGACTTTTGAGAATACTAATATTTCTTTAAATGGGTCTTGCAAGAGCTTAAACTTAGAAGAGATAATTAGATTGTGTGCCAGCATAGGTCCCAACCACTTGCAAGGTGCAGCTCTCTCAGCTGCCATTAAGGAAGGTATTTGACCTGAGAGAACAGGTGGTGCCTGTTATGCACGTGGAAAACCTGGACATTTCACAGAGTGAGTGCCACCACAGGAATTTCTAAACAAAACAAACAAACAAACAAACAAAAACCCGGGCCTTTGTATCCACCAGATAATATGCACAGCCCTAGTATTATATCTGTGACTTCAGAGAGGAATCCTCTAGGCTAAGAAATATTGTTCACAAAAGAATATTCATGGGCAACCTCTTTGAGAGTGGAGAAGCAGCTGATCCAAGCCAGGATGCAGCAAATAATAGGGCCTATGTATCTCTAACGAGCCCCACAAACCAAAAGGGCAGACAGGTGATCCTCAGCCACAAAATTGCACCGTTAATTAACTATATTGGGCAACCTCAGGCAGTAGGTGATTGGACCTCAGTTCTGCAACCTGAAGTACACTAGCCTATAACATGGAGATCCAAGCCATTCCCACCAGGACCCCCTGCTGCTAGGCACAGTGGGACTTACTTTATGAAGCAAACACACCCTAAAGGGACTACAGATTTATCAGAAAGTAAATGCTGATGGTTATACGGGAGCAAATTAAAGTTCTGGGTCAGCTAACCAAACTTGTTTAGATATTATGACTGAATTTAAAGAAAATTAGATCAACTGATGATCATCACCAGTGTTAAATGTGCAAAGTTGTTTCACTTTGTGTTTATCATAATGAATCATATTAGGGTTGATTTTCTCAATCCACTAGTTTCTAGTGTTTAGACATTATCCAGTGAAAATACAATTTCCTCCTCTCTAAAAAATATGTTTATCATATATTCCTGTGTTGACCAGTATGTCAGGAACAACACTGAATAGATACAAAAACCATCACTTCTTTTTGTGACTCACTATTACACATAATGAATTCGAAAATGCATTGTCTTTTTTCTAATATAAATACTATATAATATACTATATATGACTAATTTAACCAACTTTTAAAAAATAGTTGTTGAACTTTCTCAAGTTCATTGTATAGTCTTTTTTTAATTTTGTACCATATCATTTCTTTTAAATAAAATTTTCTTTATTTTTATTTGAATGGGTGTTTTCCTACATGCATTTCTATGTACCACCTGCATGCCTGATGCCTATAAGACGGAATTTGCTAAATTAGATTCCCTAGCACTATAGTTAGTGACAGTTGTGAACTGCCATATGGATGTTGTGAATTAAACCCGAGTCCTCTGGAAGAAGAACGAATGCTCCTAAGTGTTGATCTGTCTCTCCATCCCCCCTCCTTCTTTTAACAAATCAGTTCTTTTTGCTATTATTTCTGTTTTCTCCCAATCTTCTAAAAATAGTTTTTGATATTATAACGTATTTCTGTTCCACTTCCCCTCTCCCAACCCTCCCATGCACCCCTCCCCATTCTCCTTTAAATCCATGATCACTTTCTATACTGTTGTTTATGCATATCTGTATATGTATATACAGCTGTATTCCTAAGTGTAATCTTTTCGGTCTGTATAATGTTACTTGTATGTGTTTTCAGGGCTAACCATTTGTTTGTTTTTATTGTTTTCATTTTAAGACACAGATTCTGTATGTTCTCTGTGCTGATCTTAAACTTGGAGACTCAAGAGATCTTCTACCTCAGCATCGTGAGTAGCTGGTATTCTAAGTGCTACTCTGTGTCCAGCTGAGAAGCAGTTCTTGAATGTTTAAGTTATTGTTGCTCTCTAACTACTGAACCTTTATTTTCTTTCTATGTATTTCAAAGTTTGTGATATTTCTGAATTGATGAGGTTAAATAGTTATTTTGCTTTAATTTAAAATAATGCTGCTATTTTAACTAAATAGGTTTAACTAAAGCAGATTGTTTACTGAAATTGAGTAATACTTGCTACCAGCAAATAGAAAAGAAACTGTAGTACTATCATACTTGGGCTAGTTTATACTTCTAGATAAATGTGTAAAGATGTCAAGCCTGTGAAACTGTTGAAAATCATCACTGTTGAACCAGTACTGGCCCAAAGGTTAAAGAATATGTTTCAACCAGCCTGAGAAGCTAAGGGCCTGAGTTCCATCCCCGGCACATGTGTAAAGATGCAAGGAGAGAATCTACTCGAGAAAGCTGTTCTCTGACCTCCACATACTTGTCTTGGCACACACCACCACACTAAATAAATTAATTTAACTTCAAAATGTCTCATTGTCTTGTTCAATGTTCATCTTTGGTGAGCTGCTACAGATGCCTATCATTGTTTATGTAGTTATAAAGTGGGAAAAACAGTAAGATTTTCAATTGCTCTGAGCTGAAGAATCCCAGTAAGTAGTTGAATTTGTATGGCAAGAACATTGTAAGATATTTATAACATAATTACTACAAAGTGAAAATCGGAAATATGAGATCATGAAACATGAGTATGTAGAGATGGGAATGGAAGTGGATTTATGTTCATAATTTTATAACTGATTAATGTTAACAAAAGCTAAATCAATAATTTCCACATTAAGGATCTGTCAAGTGATGAAAATAAAACATGATTGAATACGGTAAACTTTATTATAGGGTTGTAGAATTCATACAACCAGAACTCCTTACAGCATTCAGCACCTGTACAGTTCTGTGGATTTCACAATACAGATATCAGTGAGAAAGAATCATTACATGAGTAAAAAATTGCTTCCTCATGAAGATTGTTCACATATCAGTCAGATTCGTTACACAGCACCTGATAGAAATGCAAAAATGTAACTTCTGAAATCAGGAGAGTTGAACATAATAAAGAAGAAAACCAAAGAATGGTAAGAGATTTGACATGTTTCACACAAAAAAATGTCAAAAACAAATTTCAAATATTTTAAATTTAAAGCATGCTCTAGCCAAGTGATGTTGGAAAGAGCTTGCTTTAAATAAAACCAGAGGATGGGCTTTATTGTCAGGATGGTAAGATGACACATTCATGCTGCTTTCAGAAATCTAAACCCTATAAATTCAAGAGAAAAGATAATCATTTGACTTGTTGAAAACAGCAAGCAATGTCAATTAAAGTAGAATTGGACAATCGCTTGCAGTGGTTAGTAGTTTTCTCCCCCCTTTCCCTTTCCTTTTCCAGTATAAGCAATAGAGTAAATGTATGAGTAAATAGCATGAGTATCCCATCAATTTCAATTTTCCAAGTCAGACGGTAAGTTCCTGACTTCTTATTATCAAGGATACTCTTTATCTGTCACATTTCACTCCTGACAGATCTTGGTTTCAACGATAAATTCATTGGGGAAGTGTCTAATCTTCCAGCATTTGTCAATGGCACGCTTGTTGAAACCTGTGAAGGCATAAAAAAAAAAAGTGACTTGTGAGTTTGCTGTGCTTGAGAAATGCTATTCTGATGCAGTCTCCCCTCACTCTCTATCACTCATCCAATAGTAATAAATTGCCTACCCAGCAGAAGGTCTCTGCGTCTAAGGCGGAAGGATTTTCGGTTGTTGCAAAGTTGGTAAATAAAAATACCAAGGTTACTAACATCACGAATTTCTTCCACAGCAACCAGGTCTTCACGAACCACATAAGTATGAGGCAAATACTTGCCACTCTATAAATGATATCAAGAGAGATTAAAATGACACATTCTTAAAGACAGTATTTAAATCCCTACTTATAGTCTTTTAAAAATAGACATTATTAAAAATGGAATTCATTTTAGAAGTTTTATATACTATACTATTTTTATTATACACACATGTGTTTATGGGTTTCAAGTTCAGTGTGCTATTTGCACACACACACTGCATGCATTGATCAAATCCAACCTCTCCTTATCCACCTCCTCCTACACACTTTCCCTTCTCAACCGCTATTAATCAGTGTTCTGTGTTCAGGTGAACATTTTTAGCTACTACATATGAAGGAGAACATAAAGTACTTGTCTGTCTGACTGGCTTACATTACTTAATATAAAATACTTCAGTTCCATCTATTTTGGCACAGCACACACTTTTCATTCAAAAATGTTTCAACGAAAATGGAATGTCTGGCCCAACTCATTAACTTTTTAGAATAACGAAGCAAAATTATTTGGAAATGCTTATAGAAAAATTTGATCTCTAAAATACATACTGCCAGTTTTCCAAAAAGTTCCACCAGATTCTTTGGAGTCATAACAATGGAAGTATTGAGGGGCATCAGATAACAGTTTCCCAAAAGCAAGTCCAGGTAAGCAGTCATTCCCTGTTGGGGAGGTGGGAAAAGATGGGTATTAATATTGCAGATTTACTAAGAACCTTTTGAACAAACAGCTTGAAAATTTCACCACTTTCTATGCAATCACAACATAGTGAAAGGACTTTGCTTTGAAAAGATGTTCATTTATGAATAGATTCATTGCCTTACAGTACTGGAGGGAAAAAAAATTCGTAAATAGCTGCAAGCAAGAGAAATGCACCTTCTCAAAGTCGTGAATAATTGCCGCCGGATCGCTATCAGAGAAACTGGGCACAGGCACATCAATGATGGCAATGTTGTCATCCTCACGGATATCAGCCTCCTCAGTCACAGGCAGAAAGTATGGCTCTCCTCCAGGAATGGAATTGACAGGATCCTCAGAATCAAAGAAGCACATCTCACCATGGTAAATGGTGCTCTATGAGATAAAAATGGGGAAGTAAAAATTTTCTAATATTCACCACGCACTTGCATTTATTTCTTAGATTCATGTCAGTTCATTGTACTGTGTCAATCTGAGGCTACTTCATTATAGTTAGCATCGTGAGGCCTAAGCAATAGCAGAGATTGAATGGTAATTTGAAAGCGTTCAAGTCTTCACTTTCTCTGGTTACCATTACATAATTATTTAGGCCGATAAGTAAATGCATGGCAATTAGTAATTCAAAGTGTTAAGAATTAGAACTATTACCTTGGGCATGAAGTACTTGTAAATGCAGGCTCCACCAACAATCAGTCCTGCCAAGATGAATGAGAGGCCTAGGAGAGTAAGCATGCATCTCCCAGATGAGCCATCTTTCTCCTGCGGGACAACTCTGAGCTCCTATTCATTAAAACGCAAAATAGAAAACAAACCACAATTAAACTTTTAGACACTTGCTTTTGTGTGCAATTTATCACCCCTAAAAATCAAGATATTTTAAAAATAAACAAAGACATTCCAATCAAATATTACTTCAAGACAATTTCTTTTTATTTATTTATTTTTTTTTTTTGGCAGCCTATAGAATAGGAAATATTTTTTTTTCTTTCCATTTTTTATTAGGTATTTAGCTCATTTACATTTCCAATGCTATACCAAAAGTCCCCCATACCCACCCACCCCCACTCCCCTACCCGCCCACTCCCAAGACAATTTCTGATGCATATATAGAGAGTATCTTCACCTACCCCAGCCTTCCTCCTGGCATTTTCAAACTTAAATAGAAATATAGCATTATTTCAAAATATTCATTTGTAGAATTATATTAAAATAATCATTAATTTATATAATGACATATTTTTATTAAAAACACTTAATATAGGCCTACCCCTTTAACACATGTTTAATGGATGCAACAGTATTTTTAACTATAGATATGATATAGTATAGCTTGTCTCTAGAAAGTATGTTCTTTAAGTGATTGGAACTAGGTTTTTTTTTTTGTGAACACTGGCTTTCTAGAATATAGAAATAGACTCTTAGCTATTTGTTTTGAAATCAGTTTATTAAGTTAAAAGAATGTTAGTAACCTTCAGTTTGTTGGCTTTATTGTCAAGTTGGAAAAGAGTTATTACCTTTCATTTTAGAAATTGATTAATTACTATTCTTAATTTTATTAGTAAGTATACTGCTTGCTGGCATTATCCATTCCTCTGTAGACTACACTAATGTTATTTTCCAAGTCTTAGATTAAACACTAGTTGTGAATGTAGAGAATATGCTACATACAAGAGCTGTCTGTGAAGCAGTAATTTAAACATTCTATGAAATCAATAATTTTCTGATGAATTCTCAAAAGAAAGATCCAAAACAAAAAGGAAGCAATTAATTATAGGGCATGGAGCTGCAAGGCGTGCCATTTTAAATTTGCATGTCACAACATACTCCTCGGCCACATTACATCTCGACGATAGAATTAGTGAAGTCAGGCAATCTCAGCCCTGATAACCCAAGCTGATATTAAACAATTATTTTCGTTGGCCTTCCATTGGAGTTTTTCATGAAATTGCTATAATACTTGGATATTTAACTGCCCTTATATTAAATTTGGTAAAAAAAAATGCTTGTTAATATGGAATAAGCATGGGTAGAAAATCATTTGATAATTTTGTTTTCAAAATAAAGATTTTTTTTTAATTTAGAGGTCAAAATTTGAGATTCATATTTTTAATAAAATTTATTTAAGCTTATTTCATCAGTTAGATTCTACACATACTGAAATGTCTTAATTATTTTCCTTAAAAGTCTATATAATACTGAACACTACAGAAACTGAACTTTAAATTTTGATTGGAAACTACTGTCATAGAACTGTGGGATCTCAGGAGACATTTTGTATAATTAAATTTAGGTGCGGAAATATGAAATGACTTGCTAAAAGGCACATAATAGCTTAATTTGAAATTCTCTGAGCAATGAAATTTTTTGTTATTGAGACAGAAGAACAATTTGAACTGTAATTTCATATCTCTTTTCCAATAATTCAGGAAGTTTATTGTTTAGTATGGCTAAAGTATGAGGGTCTCGGTTTCACTAGAGGTCCCTATTTAGGAGGAACAAGGATTTCTTTTGTTTTCGTTTAACTTTGTGAGATTCGGTGTAGTTGAACGAATTGATTATCATAGCTAATTTCTTTTTGAAGTGTATTTTAAAAGTTACTGTATATCACTTGCCAATATCAGTCCAATGTGTTCATTCTCTGTTGATCAGACCTAATCCATATATCGCAAAGTAATGTGTCATGTTTTACTGACAAAGGGGGCCAGGACAGGATTCTATTGCCGCTTCTCTGAAACCTAACAAAAAATATAATCAAGTGAAAGGTTTGTTTTTATTTAGTCCCCATCACACCACAGGACTGGCAGAAGTATTACATATTAATTGAATCTTTCTACAAGTCATGAAGTTTTTGGTGGCGAGGGGAAAAAAGGATTACTGTGTGGCTATTTTTAACAACTGGCATCTCCTTAGACCTCCCCTCAAATCTGGCCGTGTTTCATTTACAAAGTTAGTAGGAAGACAACTACATATTTTTGACCTTGTGTCATTTAATTAAAACCTCAACAATGCAAGGGGGGTGTTACTTTTGAGTTCTAAAATGTGTGATACACAAAAGCTAGTTTGATTGCAGTTAAATATCGGAAGTTTCCATGATGAAAGTTCTGCGGCAGCGCACATTGGCATTCCAAATTGTATGCATAATTATGTTTTACTATATGCATTCAGATGTCACTCAAAGCACTTTTCAAATATCCAGTCTGAACCTAGAAGAGAAAACTCTCTAAAGACACCAGGACAAGTTAAGGCAGATCGAGCTCCAGTACTGCAGATTCCACAGAAGTAGAAGAAAATATTATCACTTTTTCAAACTAAGATTTAACTGAGGAAAAAGAGTTTATCGACACTACAAACATGGTTGGCATTAAAAGGAAATATAAATTTGTCTAGATGAACAACCTAGGAAGAGAGAACTTCTCCAGTGCCTGGAAAATGAATTGTTTAAATAGCAACATGGATATGCTTCACATGGCTATATGAGGGATATTGCTAAAAAAATAATAAAAAGTAAAAAATAATAACAACCAAAACAATAAGATCTCAAATTTTATTTTTAAACGTGATTTATCAAGAATTAAAACCAATATATGTTTTAATAGCTCCATTATCTAACCCTTAACACTAACTAAAATTGTGTGTGTGGGGGGGTGGTGTGCGCGCGCGCGTGCACAGACACACACGCGCGCGCGCGCGCGCTCATGCGCGTGCAGAAACACACTTTCCCCAGAACATACAGTTTGGAGTTCAGGCTGCCCCTTGCCTCCATTCAACCGCCACAAAAGCAGTCCTACAAAGACAGAGATTCATATAACTTTACCCATGTCAAAAATAAAGAACAGTTAAGTCTCTTGCCCTTGTTCACTCCGTGTGGCTGCTCGGCCCCTGTAGCTATAATTGCTTCTCTGGATAATTCCATAACCCATTTCTCAGAACAAATGACATGCAGGAATTTCTTCAAACTCCTTCCAACAACTTCCCTGGGGTAGGTGGTGTTAAGCGATAGAATCGCATGGATGCAGAGGGAATAAGTTGAAGCAGAGTAAAAGGTGACCCACTCAACTCAATGCAGATTGGCCTGCCTGGAACTCCGCTGCAGGGCAGCCAACAGTTTACTCTCTGCACCTGCATATTCCCCCTTTTCTCTCCATCCCCAAACCCCAGAAGACAGAGGTGGGCCCAGTGGGAACTACCTTGCCAGTCAGGATTTGAGCTCGGACAGTGCGACTGACGAGCGCCTCTACATCTTGCCGCGCCTCCTCCTTTTGCACCGCCGTAGGGGTGTTGAAGGCGATCTTCACCATGGTGAATCTTCGGGCTGCGCGGTAAGGCGCGGCTCGAATCAGTATCTTGGGCTGCAGGTTGAAAGAGGAGAGGATCGCGCTTGCTTGAGCAGCACTTAGTGTCTCCTCTCCCAGTCTTCCACAGGCAGCAGCGAGCTCAGGTCTGGGCTTACTTATGACGCAGTCCCAGGCTGGGTGGGAGAGGGTGGGCGGGGCCAGGGAGGTGCTGAGGGAGGAGCGGGAGGGGGCCCGAGCTCTGCAGTGCAACCGAGTGGGGGTGGGTAGCTGCTTAGTTGGAAAGAGAGGGGAACTGGAGCTGATGGCCGGCTTAGGGTAGACATGCCTCACCTGCACCCCAGGCATGCTCCTACTGCCTTCTGCACCCTCAGATAAGAGCAAGGCAGGAAGGAAGCTTGCCTGTCGTGTCTTTCTGCTTCTGTCTGGACCACAATAGCCCCTGACTCTGTTTTCCCAAACTTGGGCCTGGCCCCCCGCGGGGCCAGGGACTGTAACTTGGAGCCAACCCAAGGTTTCTGAGTTCTGCAACCCACCCAGGCCAGAAAGCACAGTTCCCTGACTGTTCTACACCTTTAGACTATCTTCCGTTTAAAGAACACCCAGAAGTCAGTTTGTAGTTGCTTGTTTCATAGTCCAACATTGTTTTTCCTTTCATGCTTTTTGTTTTCTTTTATAATTTTATTTTTCCAACTTAAAGCAATGTTAGATGAGGAAGACGGGGCTTTTGTCTCCCTAACTCCTCATTTTGCAGACAGGACATGATAAGATCCAGAGAAGGGAGGGTAGAAAGCTCTTTCCTAATGAATCAGTGAAATAACCCAGATTTCTTTCTCCCTGATCGGGATAGCCAGAGTAAGGTCTCAGCCCAGAGCCTGTTTCTCTTCAGCCACCAGCTGTGTAACCAGCGGGGGGTGGGTAGGGGGAAGCAGGGGTGTGTGTACCTATGTGTTCAGGGATGTAGGGCATACACAATATAACCAGATGCTGGTGTGGCTCTCATAGGAAAACTATCTGACGGACTGGCTTACAAAGCATTGTGAAGATTTACATGGATATCCGTCTAGTAGAGTTAAAGTGTTTCTTCAGTCAGCTCTCTTAAACTGGTGACATAAAGAGCCTAACTAATGAAATTCAAGCTGTGGTGGCTGGTGATTTAGAGTTGGTGGTAGAGAGTTTATAAATAGTCTTGCTACATAAAACAGAATAGAGGTCTGTTGTATGAAGGGAGCAATACAAAACAAAGCCCCAACAAAACAAAACAAAACACCGTTTTACTAGAGAATTCCCCACCTACTCATCAACTTAACTGAACAGACTTGAATATGCTGAGTTGCTTCCCTTCTGTCCAAGAAATTCTAACTTGGAGTTTTTCCCATGGAGATTGTTTTGCCTCTAAAGCCCTCTCCTGTCTTGACTGTGGGGGCTTTGCAAAGACAGAGTTCATATTCTCTGATAGGTCACAGATGGGAAGGTGGATGGAGAGGAACAGTAAGGAGCTTGTGCCTTGCACAGGGTCAGGACCTTAGAAGCAGGATGTCAGAGTTTACTTAGAAATACTGGCATCTTTTGCTCTTTCACTTTTTACCTAAGTCTGACTATCATAATTCAACATTTGTCAGGCAATCCTTAGTTTTGGCATAGAAAACCTCAGTTTTCCCGGTATGTTTCTCTTTTCAGTTGCCCTCTGTTGGGATTCACCTTTATGACCACTTAGTTAGGATCTGTACTACACTGACCCACACCACCTGCATCACTGAATGCATACCTATTTCCACACACTTACCTACTAAATGCAAGCAGCTGATCAGATAACAAGATGCTATTTTCTGTCCTGAAATGCGGTAAGGCAGGAGGAGCAGGAATTTTTTTTTCCATTTGTTCAAAGAAGAGACCCAAACTCTGATAACTACCAAAGAGAACGTTTGGTCACTTGCTTGGTATGTAGCATTAGGTAAACTACCTGATCTCCTTAGGCACCATTTTTCCTCCTCTGAATTGTGCTGTTGGGAGATCATGTATGAGAATGCAGGAAGAAGTCCACATTGTATTATTCAGAAAAGTAAAAGAAAATGACATGGTTGGTTACCCTAGGACTTAATTTGAATCTGTAGCATATACATATTTCAAGCTTATAGAGCCTGTTTATGTATGAGTTCTTAAAAATCTTTCTGTTTCTATAACTTTTAAACAACCTCAGTGTCTAGATATAGGTCTTCCTGGACAAAGTTAAACTCCTAAGCATAGTCACTTTTATTTATATATAACTTCTTTTGAATGGTTTAACTGCCATCTTTTAATTATTAGTACTATGCTCCTTTTCAGAATGCCAGTCATACCTCCCAAAGAATCTTTGCTGCTGTTGGCAATATGTAATGCAGACATATTGTCATTTTGTCAGATGCCATTCTTACCTCCCCCCACCATTTATGTATCCCAGTCTCTGTCTCTCTCTGTCTCTCTCTGTCTCTGTCTCTCTCTGTCTCTCTCTGTCTCTCTGTCTCTCTCTCTCTGTGCATATGCACAAAAGCATGTAGGAAATTGTGCACATTTTGAAATAATATTTTAGCAATAACCTCCTATGTTAATAACTATTTGTCCATTTCAAGAAGTGGTTCCAGCATTTGTAAAATTTTCAAAAATATATGCTTAAAATGAAAGTCCAATGAACACATTTCTATCTACTAAAAAACATGTTTCACATTGACTAAGCTATTTTTTGAGTTGTTTCCTTCACAGAAGCAACTTCTTGTTTCTTAGCATCAATGTCTCAACTTTGTCTTTGGACACTGGAGGGGATCTGGCTGCCATGCTACATCTAGCTCACATTGTTAATCATGTCTGAATGCACACTATTCACGTTTATAAATGAGTTCCCTGTTCACACATGCCAAATGATGACTAAATTAACACGACTTGGGCTGAATGGAACATGACATGCAATTGGATGTTAAGTAACAATGTCAACTCTCTTTGAATCATCTTCTGAAGTTACTACACATCCAATCTACTATGCTGAAGTTATCAGAGGCATCTGTGATATAATTCCACTCATTATCACATTTGTTCTTTTATACATTGTTAACTGAGGATATAGTACATGCCCTGCACTGTGAATTATATTGCTAATATGAGAATGAGCAAAATAACTCTCTAAAATTGAGTGTGTTCTATGCTAAAGTCTTTAATGTTTTTTCCTTGTTCCTTACTATTTTGTGGAGGAAAGGTTGATGTGAGTTCATAGTTTCAAAGTATATTTTTACTACACAGTTTGCTATAAACATATATGCCGTGGGCCCTTCAGTGATTATGGCATATAAAGACATAGCAACTCTGTTAACTATTTAGGAAGACATAACAAATTAGTGGACTATTTCCACCTGCAGCCAATTCTTTTGTGACTGCACTAATCTTCAGCTTAAGGGTAGTGGTTTTATATCTATAACCCTAGGAAAATTAATTTAACAGGTTATGAGTTGAGAAAGCAATTAGGAGGCATTGTTATATATCCCAGATAAGAGACAGTTGAAATCTGACATACTGAAAGACTTTTTAAAGAGATTCAAGAGAAATTTCAAATAGCCAGTACTGGAACAAGTCATATTAAGGACAAAATAATAAGAAAAAAATAAAATAATTTTGCTTTTGTGTTTGAGTGATATAAAATTCACACAGTGCTGGCACCCTTGACAATAATAGAAAACATTTATTGAACTGACTAAAATTGTGTGTGTTCTCTGCTAAAGTCTTTAATGTTTTTTCCCTGTTCCTTACTATTTTGTGGAGGAAAGGTTGATTTGAGTTCATAGTTTCAAAAGTTGCAATCCATGGTTGGCTGATTTTCTTGTGTTTGAAGCAGAAAGTTATGGAAGCTGGGTGTGGTGGAACTAAACTGCTCATCTCCTGGTGGTTGCAAAGCAGAGCCAGAGATGGGCCTGTGACAAGATAAAGTCACTCAAGTGCCTAGTGTCCCACTTTATCCAATCAGGGCCTACCTTTTAAAGTGTCTACCATCTCCTAATAAGGTCATCAATTTATGAGTCCATCAGTGCATTGACTCTTTGATTAGCCCTTATGATCCAGTCACCTCTCAGTGATAGGATTCACTGGGGACTCGATTGGCAACATGTGAGCCTACTGAGGGGACACAACAACTTCCATTTCACTGATAAGAAAACAAGTTCTTGAGAGTTAAGTAACTTGCTCAAAAT
This sequence comes from Mus musculus, assembly GCF_000001635.26. Classification (NCBI taxonomy): domain Eukaryota; kingdom Metazoa; phylum Chordata; class Mammalia; order Rodentia; family Muridae; genus Mus; species Mus musculus. The sequence continues at coordinate 107,407,422 of NC_000086.7, forward strand.
CAAATTCTAACTCAGGTGGTCTGATTCCAATCACAATGCTTTTTTCCCACTTAAAAAAAAATAGAAAATCAGTTGAAGAAAATCAAGAAAGGAGCTGGTTGAAACCCGGGAAAAGAACACACTAGTTCAGCAAAGGGCAAGTTGCCTGCTCATATTGTAAAAATAGATTCCTGCCTAGGATTTTATTCAGTGCTAACTACATTTGGAGCCTTTGAAAACTTTCCTGGCCTCTCCATGACTGACTATAGGCTACTCCTCTTCGAGCACATTGCTTCTATGTTCTGCAGTTGCTTATGTCAGCAGAGAAGCAGCAAAAGGCATAGCTTACAAGCCATCTATTTCTGGGTACAACTCCAGTAGCTTAGTTTAGCATTTAAGGAGCCATGCTTTTTTTTTTTTTTTTTGGTTCACAAGTTCCTTGCACATGTAGTTGAATCCTAGGAGCAGAGTTAGGGCCCTTCACTCAAGGTAAAATAGGCAACTTGCTTTCATAAATAGATTCTTAATTCTCCACTCCATTTATGGTTTTCTCTTTAAACTAGGGAACTCTGATAATAGGAAGATATACTAGGCTGGAGGTTCAATCTTGTAGTCCCAGAACTCAGGGGTGGAGTATCTGAAATTCAAAGTCAGCTTTGGCTTCATAGCAAGCCCAGGTCAGCCTGAAATACTAAGATAATGCTTTAAAAATAGGGGGTGTGTAGGGAATACACATTTCTATAATTAAGAGAATCGTTTCAATCATCCTTTCAAAGCGAAATGGTCATATTCTTGAAGTTAATCCCTACTTAAGCCATGAAAGTCGCTTTTTATTTTTCTCAGTTTGTGCTAGTGAAAACTTAAGTCAAAACTGTTTGCGTTTTCAGTGCCCTTTCTGCTAAATTGTGAAAGAATTGTGAACTCATTGCAAATTATCTTGGGGAATTTTTAAAATACAGTCTTGAATCCATATCTGTGTGCTTTATCTGATCAAACTTACAGAAATTCTAGTCTTGAGTAATGCAATTGAGAAGCTTAAGTCTTATTCCAGGAATGCTTTTGAGAATGTCCAGTTGTTGTTGCTCCATAATACCTCACCAAGAGGCTCTGAGAATACTTGTGACTCAGAGTTTTGATCCCACTCGAAGCAAACATAAGCAGTTGCATATTATGGATGTGCTTTAAACGTTACTTTGGCCTTCATGTTTAGTTTTGCTGCTAGCTCATCGTTTTATGTTCTTACCTTATAGTTTAGTTTTAAGGAACTCAAAGTTCCAAATTGTTTTAAATCAAGTGATTCACTTTGATTCCTCTTCAAACGCAGTTCTCATCCTCACCTTTTAAAACTAAATTTTAACTGAAATTATCTCAATATGTCTATTGTACTAATATCTTCAAATATTCCAGAATGAAATCCTGTTTTGATAAGGAAGCCAAAAGAGCATTCTTAACAAGAATACTGTTATTTTTCAAGTGCACAGCAAATGCTTCATTTCTTGTCAGGGTGAACATATCAAGTCAGACCATGATTACAATATCCTGCTTGAGATTTCCATAATTCAAATTCAAGGTTCATGAACAGTTCTATTTACACATCAGTGTGGATGTCATGTTTCTGTGCAAGTGCAAAAGAGACTTTTCACATAACAGAAGACTGTACTGCGTGACATAATCTCAGCTATTTTCACCAAGACATCAATGATGCGTCTTGAGTTTTAAGTTGGTGAAATTATTCTTTCAGAACTTTTATTTTGCTTTTGAAGCATAAAGTTGTAAATCATTAACCATATTAAGAATAATTATATAGAAAAATATTCACATAGCTTGGGAAAGAAGGAATTTTTAAATAGTGCTTATTTGGAAGTTAACACAAAACAAGTGGCAAATCAGAATAATGAATTTTAGAAATGGAACTAGTCATTTCTATTACACAACTATACAGCTATCAGCATTCATTCTAAATAAGGCCTGTTCCTTTCCCACTGTTATACCATCCCTTGACCTTTAACATTTAAAAACACCTTCTACTTACATAGATTATGAAATGCTTACTTCTCAAACTCCTGTAAACTTTTCAAGATGGCTAAGGGACAGATTGGTCATTCTGAGATAACATTAGTCTCCTTTTAAGCATTATTTTTTATTTTAAACATTTAATCTAGTCATATTAGTGTATTATTTGTGTTTTATAGAAGATTTTGAGAATAAATCCAGAGATCCTAAGAATTGTTATTGAACCTCACTGAAGCATACATAGGTAAGAAAAATTCTTGTCTGTGTAGAAATGTCCCATATTATCAGTTCATTCAGGAGATAATTATAAGAAAGATACAGGTTTATTTTGGTGTATGATTTCACAGATTTCAGTCAATACTCACATGGCCTTATTGTTGTGTGCCTTATTTGGAAATGAAAGGGGACTACCATTGCTGAGGAAGCTGATTCAGAGAGGGAGATAGTGGGGAATGGACAGATAGAGAGATATCTTTCTAATAATCCTTCCAAGGACAAGATCCAATAAACTCAATTCAAGTCACCTCATCATGATTCCCATACTTCCCAACCGTGTAACACCAGGGCCAAGAAGTGGGAGTGGGTGGGTAGGGGAGCAGAGCAGAGGGAGGGTATAGGGAACTTTCGGGATAACATTTGAAATGTATATAAAGAAAATATCTAATAAAAAAATTAATTAATTAATTAAAAAAAACCTAACTATACATTGGACTTTGGAACATATTTGATATCCAGGCTATAGTATTCACTGAATTAACTAAGTACAGAATTTATTTTCACTGTTTCTGTCCCTTTTTCTCCTGATTGCTTCTGTCTTTCTTTATCTCTTCATCTTCCTATCATTCTATGTGCATATGCGCATGTGCACAAGTGTGTGTGTGTGTGTGTGTGTGTGTGTGTGTGTGTGTGTGTGTGTGTATTTTACTGAACATATTCTCATGAGTCTGGCTTTTCTATGTCACACTGCTTTCATGAACATCCAAACTAGTTTTAATTAGAAACTTCCAAAGCACATTTATTTCACTTTTTACTTTGTATATTAATAGTATATAGCATGATAATAAAGTTCTTCCTATCACATAATTCACATTAGACTAGAGAACTATTGATACAGATCTTAGTATCAGCTTAATTTTTGTGATCACTGCAAGAACGTGTTATTACTGGAGTTTATAATTTGGGTTTGCATTTCACTTTCCTTTCATAAGGATTGCACTGATTCTGAAATTCACTCTTGTCCTTCCTATGGGGTTGGGAGGAGGTGGGAGGGTGACGTAGAACCCTCATAGAGGCAGGGGGATGGGGCTTGCAGAGGGGAAGCCAGGAAGGGGGACAACATTTGAAATGTAAACAAATAAATAACCAATTAAAAAATACATAAATAGCCCAGCAGTGGTGGTGCACGCCTTTAATCCCAGCACTCGGGAACCAGAGGCAGGTGGATTTCTGAGTTCGAGGCCAGCCTGGTCTACAGAGTGAGTTCCAGGACAGCCAGGGCTATACAGAGAAACCCTGTCTTGAAAAACTGAAAAAGATACATAAATTTTAAAAAATCACTTTGTCAAGAAAAAAAATGGCCTAGGTTTGAATAATGAAGTGATTTTTTAGGTACTGTTTTGTGCTATAGTCATTTCGTATATGTCTCTTTTACCTCTATCAGTTTATATCTAACTCACCTTTCAATTTTTATAGCTTTTAGATCATTGCCTATTACAACAAAGACACAGTGCATTTACCGGTTGAATTTAAATAGTTCTTGATGATTGTTTCTCTGTATAGATACAGGGAAAATAAATGTAAATTTAAGGTGAATTATGTTGCCCATATGGTTTTATTCTTTATTTCCCTGAACTTCTTGTATATATGCATAATTCTATGCTATATAAAAATGCAGAAATATGAAATAGATAATATGTGTATTAAAATAATTTAAAATAATTTACAATAGTCACACTCCATTCCATGTTTATAGAATGGCATGAGTCTGGGAACACTCATTAAATTTAATCATGGAAAACCTGGATCCATTTGTTTTGGACAGCCCTCATCAGCTTCCTTGGTACATGACATTTTTTAGTTTCCAAGAGGTTCAGACTTGTTCACAGTTGTACAATTAGGATGTGGCAAAGTGAGGGTTGTAGCAGAGATCTCTGAACTCCACATTCAATATTCCATCCAAGACATCAGTCTGGCTCAGGGTATAACAGGTGTCCCTTTCCTTTCACCACCCGTATCATATACCGTTAGTAGCAGTCTGAAAATATGACCTCTAGAGCTTGCCATAAGAGGCCAATATCTCACCAAGGGATTCCATGTAAACCAATATGAAGACCATAAAACTTTCTAAACTAAACCATAAGAAAGGTTGCCAAGAGAAGTCTCACATGTGAGCATGAGGATATTTTATTTGCATAACAGCATAAACACTATAATCCAGTGACAAAATCATTGTTCTTTGGCTTTCATATAAAGCAACAATGTCAGCCTTGCTGGTTTATCAAGAACAAAGTCAGTCACATAAACCAGTGCCCCTTACTTCAATAATGATCATTGTGTAGTCTATAGTACTGGTTATAAACAAAGTACTGGGGTCTTCAGAACATCTCTATTTTCTTATTAATCAGAGGAGAATGAATATATTTTCATTTGTAAATCATCATCAACAGAAGGAACAGAATTACTAATATTGATGAGGTTTATTAAGTCACCTTTGAGTCCGAGGAAAAAGCATATTTCATGGGGAAAAACAATGGTTTCCTGTACTAGAAAGAAAAAAGTAAATGGAAACCAGAAGTGCTTACACCAAAAAAGAGAAGAAACTAAAGCAAGGAAAAGAGAGGAGAGAAAGTGGGAGACAGGAAGAGGAAGAAGAAAGAAGGGGAAAAGGATCAGAAAGTTTGTGTAAACATTATCTCCAATGAAATACCATGGAGCCTTCTCCTTATCAGTAAATCCCCACAGCTCTGGGACATTTAAAGCAGAAATCCTCCTCTTACTGTTCTGTTTTGAACTCTGCAGTTTGTAGTGACAATGATTGTTTTAATTGAGATAAACTAGCGTTGGCTCTTCAATTTATAGGCCTTTCCCACTTCTTTGCTTATAAGAACGCCTATAAATGTGGGTTCACATGGAGGAATGAGGAAATACAGTTGGATTTGGCCTGAGAAAAAGTGTCCAGACAAGTTTTCCAATTTAGAGCTAACAAGTTGCAGGCTGCAAGTCTTTTGCTCTCAGTTCTCAGCAGTATAGTTCAAATCAATCAATCTGTGCATTATATTCTACAGCATTACCTGTCTCAAGTGCTGTTTTGGTTTTGTTAAGATTGTTTAATAAAAAGGCTGTAGCAATATGAAATCTTGACTGTTTTACTGTTGGTATTTTTTTTCCTGGAAACTAGAGAGGATATTATACTTTGCTAATTATAGCCATTTGGGATTTAAATTTCAAAGTTATTGAAATTGCTGCCAGAAGTTGAAAGGCAAACTTTAAACCTATAACAGCACAATTTTTATTTGTATTCAATATTATAACCCAAGAAAGAAAGCCTTGCTCTTTCTAGTGACTCACATTAATTAGGTTACTGGAGAACCTTTTCTTTTGCCTAAGAAAAATCACGAGAGAAAAGAGGATGAGTGGCAAGGAATAGGGTGGGTATGGAAGGTCCCAAGAACTCCAAACAGTTTCTCTAAAATGGAGATCATCCCGGAACCTAGCTAGCATAAAAGTATTTCTAGTCCAAATGGGTGGTGTCAAAGCTGAAACTTTCCCACTTTTCCAAAGATGTAACTATGTGAGTATTAAAGTTAGATCTTTTTACAAGTTGATAATTTGTTTAAAAAACAAAAACCAAAAAACAAAAAACAAAAACAAAAACAAAAACAAAAACAAAAACCCAAAAACAAAACTAGGTATGCAAGTTCCACTATCCATAGGTTAAAAACCTAGATTTCAGGGGAGTTTGTTGATAACCACATACTGTCCTTTCAGTATGAATGTCATTGCTCTATACATTAGATCTTTACATAAGAATAAGTATTCAACAAATGAGAGTATGAGCCGGTATTATAAAAGCCAGTGATAGACTACTATTGTGGTATATTATTTCTTATTATAGGAAATTGTACCTTCAGTCAGAGGAGGTGCCTCCGTTGGCAAGTGCTTACTTATATCATATGCATATATCATGGGATTTGATTCCCTGTTCCATGTGAAATTGGGCACAGTAGCATGTTTCTGTATTCAGAGCTCTTGGAAAGTGAAGGCAAGAGGATCAAAATGTTCAAAGGCTTCTTCAGCTACACAGTAAGTTGGAGGCTTGCAGACACTTGGGATCCTCTCCTCCCCCAAGAAATGAGGGGAAAAGGAAGACGAGGTAGCCTATCATATTCTCCTCATTTTCTATTTACTGAACCAATTTGCTATGGCAGGACTGTACATGTTGAGATAGTCATTGAGCCACAATTCTGTTGTTTTCCTTTTGACCTTGAAGCCTCTGCAAAATACAAAAATAAAATGAGCCCCTTTGCTTTGTGACTCATTTAGGAAACAAAATTCTTTTCCAAAAAGGTGGTGGTTTTTTTTTTTACTCTTTTCATATGTTTAGCAATAGACTATCATCTGCACATAACCCTGTATATCCTGGATATTTGCTGAAATTCATTACAAAATGAGAAGTGTGTCTTTGAGGTTTTGGGATGAAGAAAACAATTTCCTTTAAGACATAATGAAATTCAATTTGCTCATTTTTCATTCTAAACAAGCGTAAGAAAAAAAAAAAAGCCCATCAAGTATCCTCCTATTTTCATCTCCCATACTTAGCCTACACAGTGATTATATAGGATACTTTTCTTGAGTACAAAATCTCCGTTAAAATCAGAGGGCCCAAACAGGACTTGAGGCCTCACCACTTGTGGTCTATTTTCATTTTATGTATTTTGGAAGTTATGATGAACAGAACTCTATCAGAACTGTAGTGCTCTCCATGTCCTCCTTGCCCATTATGTGACTTATATTTGTAGCTACATAGACAGGATCTTGAAAGCTGAGGCTGTTAGGCCCCCATTATTTATACACTGGCCTTTCTATTATGGTAACTGAGCTAAGTTCAATCAAAATTGTTTGGCCCTTTCCTTTGTAAAATGATGCTTGCTTAGCAGTAAGAAGTGCTCACTTTCTCATATGTACTTTCTTAGAAAACATGATGTTTTCGGATTGCAGATCAGTAGTAGGATCTTCCTATTCCTTGCTGATTGACTAATTATCTAACAATATGATTATATAGTTTCTATCAAATGGATGTAATATTTGGAAATTGAATGGAAGGGATTTTAGAAAAAAAAAAAAAAAACAAAAACCAAAAAACCTAAATCGTGAGTTCTATTGGTTCCTGGTGCTGAAAATGAAGTTTCTGAAATCATATGATGAGATTATTGTTATTAATATACTTGTGCCTTCTCAGGAAAAGCACTACCAAAATAGCTATGTTTGAAAGGTTTTCTCTTCTGAAAACAAACATAAGAAGAATGGGATCTCATGAGATCAAAATCACAGAGTTGGCAGGAACCTTCAAGGTTGGTTTAGTCCCTTTCTGGCTGTTCAGGAAAGGGATATCTAGCTTGAGTTTCCCAATCAGTAAGCAAGTGAGCCTGGAAGTCTTTTTTGTTTTGTTTTCTCAGTCTCAGCACAGTGCTCTTTCACTCATGCCTGGGCACTTCAGTTTAGCATCTGTCCCTGCTTCAGCTGTTACAGATAGTTACACTTAGGCTCTTCCTTCACAAATGCTTTTTACAGACAACCCAAGAAAAATAATGACTGTCACTGCCTTGTAATGTTTTTATAAAAAATACTAGACAGTTTTAGTTCCTAACCTTTTGATACCAAATTGTTGATTTTTAATTTTTTTATTTTTTGTTTATTTCCCCAGAGTCCAAGAACAGTGGGCTGTGTCGTCAGTATTAAGGGGTTTTTACTTTAACAGCATTGGGTTCCACATGACTGATTTCTCTAATAGTGCACATATGAAAATTAAAAATTAATAATAATTAAATTAAATAAAAAGTTGCCGAGAGGTTGGCTGGTCACAGAATATGAACAGGTGCTTGGGATAGCCATTGGAATCTGTAGCCTGGCCTTCGGGCTGATCCAATGTCACACTAGGATAATTTACCCTGGGTCACTTTAAGCACAGAGCCATTAGTATGGAGCAGCCATCTAATATTATCCTGTCTACAGCTATCACTAGCAAACAATCTGGGCTTTTCCCTTTCTTTCCTTTCCCTGGATGCCCTCCATTCGCCCTCCATCCTCACCGAACCTGCTGTCTTTCAGTCTTGGTTGGAAGATCCTGACAGTATGGTGTTCATGAGAAAGCAGGCTGGGACATGTCCACGTTGGCCTGAGGGCATGTTGTGAAGCTTTGTTAATATGTGACACTACTTGAGCACATAAGTTAGGGCTACTAACTCACAGTTGTTCCTTGTATATTCGCTCATTGTCTGTGTGACTACAGATTGATTTGTAACTGCAATTTACACATGAATAAACAATTTGGTTTACATATTTCAATTTTCATGCATGATCCACAAAAAAACTTTTATAAATCATCATTTCACTCTCTTTAAGTGCCCTCTGGTCATATTTTTAAAAGGTCTCCAGACAAGAGGCCCCAGCACATTGGATGGAAAGACTATTAAAAAAAAAGCTTCAGAACATTTGACATAAAACTGATATATTATGTGATAATGTTTCTAGTAGAAACCAGGACCTCATTCATCATGAAAGACACCCCTTGGCTAGGTTCCATTTCCATGCTGTTTGCTGAAGAAACTGTCACCCTCTAGTCACATTGCATATTCTCACTCCCCGTAAAAGTGGAAGAGAACTGTGAAAAAAATGCTGTAAATAAATGACTTTTATATGTTGAAAAAAAAAATCCAAGCAATGAATCCACCAGTCACAGTCCCTCTTTTGACATTAGTTTTGTTTACTAGAAAGCCTGGATATGAGCCTATGAATCTATACCTTTATGATACAACTTAGTTTTCTCTTTTATGATGCTAAATTTCTGTAATTGCTACATGTGCCAGAGTTCACCTTACAGTTAGTTGGTGGACACTAGGAAGGTAGAAATAATACTATTTTGATTAGCGCTCTAGTGAGTTTGTAAGGATCTCAGAAGACATTGTGAACTTCTTTAAAGGTGGGAAAAGTAGGGTAAAAAATGCAATTGTAAAATCAGCTGAACTGAAAATAAGAGCCAACAACATCCAGCATTGGTGTGGAATTGAAAGAAGGAATATTAAAAGAAAAGAAAAATCCAACAATGCTATCCCTTTTCCTCCCCACCCCCCCGCCCCATGTCTAATCAGTCACTGTGCTCTGCTAAGTCTTCTCAGACAATATTGCTTGCATCTGTTCCTTTCCATTTGCTACAGTCACTGCAGCCTTCTATCAGCTTAACCTTGGGTTAGTTTAAAAAATAAAAACTAACCCTGGAGGATTCTCTCAACTTGCTCTTGTCCATCTTTGGCTATCCTCTCCTGCTAGAAATGCCACTTGCTTCAAAGAATAAGAAAAAGATGTGAAAAACATCTTTCCATTTCTTCTTGAAACAAAATAGGACTCTTTTGATTTCAAATTAAATTTCATTTCTTGGGCCTTCAACTTCCCTTCTCAGACTTTTAACTTCCACAACACTTTCCCATGTTACCTTCCCTCAAAAGAGGCTTCATGACTCTGCTCCACAAGGCCGGTAGTCTTATTGTAAAGGCATTTGTTCCTGTCTGTGCACCTTATTCCCTTGACCTGTGTACTTTCTAGATACATGTTTCAAAATAAATAATGGAACGAAAAATCTGTGGTAAAATTTCAACATAAGAACGAGTTCACTTTTCAACACTTCCATAAGTGCTATTTCTTTTGAAAAATCATTTTCCACTCACTCTCTATGCCCTGAGAATAATTTGTTATGCTGATCTCCTATACAGCTAAGCCCCACATTTGGGACCTCAAGGCTGCCAGGGTATCCTTTTCATCCTTTCTCAAAAGAAAGGATCTGGCAGCTGCTGCACATAGAGCTGGCCCAACGGAATCACTTGCTATTTTCTGTAGAGCAAGTGAGGTAGGGACTGGATTTCCTGGTTCCTGCTGTGTGCCGTGACTATGTTGATGAGCCATAACAAATCAGACAAACTGCACATTTTTGTCTTGTCTGATTTGACTGCACTCAGATAAAGTTTCTATTTTACTAGGCTCAATGACCTTTCCCCTTCTGCTGTTGTGTTTCTCCCAAACAAAGAACTTTCTTCCACGTGACTATTGTTAGTATCTGAATTAACAGTAAATTCTTTAACATCTACTCCTGTTCCCTGTGGTGACTTATTGTTTGAAACTCCCTCAAAGGGCTGATAATTTTCCAGAAAATATTTATAATCCCAGAAAGAGATAATCTATCATAAAAGATAGTATAACATTGGCATATAGATAGAAAAGCTCTTAAGAATCACTTACAATCACTAAACTAAACTATATGGGACACAATGTCATTGTAATGAAGAGGACAATACCATTGGTTTCAAAATCATGACCATTTAACCAAATGAATAAAATTCAATCCTTTCTCTTTCCATGTTACAGCTACCACAGACTGAATACATCAATAGTGAACATGGATTGCCTTTTTGTGACTGTAGTTTGGAGTTCTTAAACATTTTAAAAATATTTACCACTTGAATGTCATCCTAATTCATGAATTATGTTTATTTCTCTATGAAGTCATCATGTGCCTTGATCATCTTTTCACTCTGTGTAAATGAACTTATAAGACTATCTCAAAGAAGTTCGATTTTTCAAAGTTACAAGACTGAATACCTTCAATAGGACAAATTTTCAGAGGGTCACAACATTGATGACATCTACTGTTGATATAAGGAAAATATCAATAGAATATATATATATATATATATATATATATATATATATATATATAGTATTTGGGATTGATGGTTGGATGTTTCAAGTGAGAAAAAAATAGGGAGCCATAGTTTTATCTATCCATGTTTTAAACACCCCGCAATGAAACTTTTGGTAGGCGTCTTAGTATTTTTTCATCTTGTATAGTAACAGCATTGCTTCCCATATCAAGGGATACAATTGATATTAAGGATCTTTTTAAGTGAAAAATTACCATGTATTTAAACTTTTTATTTTCAACAATATACTATCAAAATGTCACTGGAATATAAAAGCTTATACACAAATAGTCATAGCAACTTTATTCATAAACATAGTCAAAGGTTAGAACTAACTCACATGTCCATAACCTGAGAAGTAAATAAACAAAATGTGGTACATTGTATTTGAATATACATAAAAAGAAGACTGTTTAGCTCCCCCCAAAAAGAATGGAATATTTCCACAGGCTACAATGTGAGATGAAACTGTATTATAAGGTAACAATTGATCCCACCTTATATGTGATAGCATCATGAGTAATATAAATATAAAGAATAAGGCAAATAGAATTAAAAAGTAGAATAATGAGTATCGAAAGCAGAAGTGAAGGAATGATGGCGATTAACTGCTGTGTAATGTGGCATTTCCTTTAAGGAAGATGAATATATTCTGGGATTAGAAAGTGGTAATAGATGCATAACCACTTGAATAGACTAAAAGTCACCAAGTTATAACCCATTAAGAGCTAAATGTTATTGTATGTGAACAAAATATAAAACAACATTTCAAAGGCATGCGATGCTAGTTTTTTTTAGCAGAAATATTGTACAGCATATTGTATAACTCTCACGGCAAAGCAGATGCAGTAGAAATGAATAAAACAAATCCTCCATTCCTCTTCTGGGTGTGGAAACAACTACAGATCTGCATTATTTCTTTAAGCCACACCATCATCCACACTGGTAGACAGGAAGTAGATTTTAGAATTGTTTCAGAAAACACATTAACTGGTATGTGTGTGTGTGTGTATGTGCGTGTGTGTGTGTGCGTGTGCGCATTCATAGTCTCTCCTTTCATCCACATTACCTCTGCTCACAGTGATGCCATGAATTTCTGGCTACCTAGTCTTGAGTATATACTCAGACTCATGTAAGGCAATGAGTTCATTTGTTTATAATAGCATTTGCCTTTGACTATGATCAGCAAGTTTGACTGTCCTTCTTATTCACTCATCATATCCCTGATTAACTGTTATGTATTTAGAGTTGTCTGTACTATGTTTGAGCATTTGACCTACAGATCAGATCACATCAGATATGTTTTACTCAGGCAATCCCAGAAGAATGTGTACTCCAAAAATATATAATACGGTACCCAAGAGTAATTATGGAGAAGAACTATGATTCATTTGGACGTATAAAGTGTATGCAGTCTGTCATGAGTCTATATACATTGAATACAGAAATATCAAAGACATTTCTGTACTTTTTATTTTAATATGAAATGTTAAAATTAATTTCCAAGTATTTAAAATTAATAGGTAAAAAAATAAAAAATGAGCTATATCCAGTAGCCTGTTGCTATAGAGATGATGCGAGCAAAATTATAGCAAAATATTCATTTTTCATGGGAGTATATACTAGAGAGGGAGTACTCAAGTCACTTATTTGCAATTTCATGTGATAAGGGCAAATATTAGCCCTATAGTGATGAAAAAGGTTATGTGGTCTTACAGTAACAAGACTGTTTCCAATTATCTAGAGAGTCTTCAGTTCTCTACATTCCTTTGGGTAGACTTAGCCACAGGAACATTGGAATACAAATATTATTCCTTGATTTGATTCCAAGAGAAGCAATTGAATCACAAAATGGAAAGGACAAGAACCAAGAATTAACTGACCTTTTTTTTTCCCTCTGCTGGATATAGTCAACTTATTCAGATACTACATATCTACTTTTGTGAAACCTATTATACTTTTTATGAGGAGAGTGAGACTCCATGAATTTCTCTGTCACTCAATTTTAGAAAACCATTAGTGACTTTTTAGGTTTATTTCTTTTGTTTCCCAACAATTGAAAGTTAAAAATTGTGCAGGAGTTCTAGGAAGGAGGCTCAATAGGTAGTGCATTTACTTCTTAAATATGAAGATATGAGTTTGGACTTTACAGATGTATGTACATATGTAGAAGCCATACATACATACATGCCTCTTAATTTGGGAATTACAGGGCCAGCAATCCTGGACAAAATAGCAAAAGCCCAGTTCATATGTGATCCTCCCTCAAGCAAAAAGATGGACATCATCTGAATACTAATACCTGAAGTTGTCCTTTGTTTTCCACACTCACATGTGTGTGAGCGCACACACACACACACACACACACACACACACAGTTAAAGAGAGTATTATATTAAATGACTTTTATTGTTCTCCAAATGCTTTAAAGAAAGATATAGTACAAGCCTATGTCATGAGGCTTACTTTAAAGAAACAACAACACCCAGCAAGTCCCAAACAATTGCATAATACTGAGTCAGTTTTTATGTTAATATGATAAAAAATAAAGGATGTTTTAAAGGATAGAATGGGGAGGTAGAAGAGGCTATTTCGTCTCTAAGTGGGTCGTTATCTAGGAGAAATGCATCACAGACGAGAGTTGCTGTCAAGTTCACATAGTCTAATTTCAGCACTAATCCCTAAGTTGGTATTTTTTTAGATGGTTGATAAAATATGTAGATTTCAATGGTTTTACTATTTATGTATATTTGATGTGTTTGTTGGTGGTGTAAGATAATTAACAAATGTATGTGAATACATTTGAATATATGCACATACTCAATTTGAGCATATATTTGGCCTAAAATTCAGACTGACCAAAAACTGGAATTTGTAAATTCATAGAACTTCATGTTACTTTTCAAAATAATTTGTTGAATTGTAGATAGGTGTTGTATAAAATTTCAATACAGAGTATGTTTTGTGACATGATGATGCATATGTATGTTTCTATGTTTTTTTGATTTTTCTTTTTTAGTTGTGGGTTGTGTACAGGAAGTAGTGAGAACATTCAATGAAAATCTTAAGAGGAAATGACTTACATGCGTGGCTGGCTAAGACACCTGGAAACTTGAGAAAACTTGATGCTAATTTGGTATGCAGTAGGTATACTTGAAATATATCTTAAATCTGTCCTCCGGTTTTACAGTTTTCTGTACAGAGATAGTGGTAGATAACAGAACAAAAGCAAATGCAATGTGTAAAATCAAAAGAAAGCAAGTATCTAAGAAAGAGCTGTGAATGTGACTAACTTCAAAGTCAACCTGTCAAAGATTTTACTTTTAATTACAAAGAGTAGTGCTGTATTTGACTAATGCTCTGACAGGTATATTTCAAACAAATCCAATGTGACTTAACTTTATGTCTATTATATTTTATAGAACAAATTGGATCGTTGAGTAGATTAAATTCCACAAAGCAATGATAATTTCATATATATTATGATCAAGCTTTAAGTAAATGAATTGGAAGACCATTGAGAGGTCTTACCTTCATGTGTACCATACTGACGAATTGTCACACTTCTGGATCAGGGCACAATGGAGCAGGAAGTACAAAAGTAATATTTGCTCACTTATGCCTAATAATTACTCTAAATGGAAAATTTATATAAATTAACATTCCCATATCACATTGGATTTTACTTTACTTTTGCTTTACTTTCCTCCCTGCTGCGAAATAAAGTATATGCTAATGATCTTTAATAGAAATTGCATTCTTTCACTGTTTCAATTTTATGCTAAATTGACATTTATATATAAGATAATATACTCACAGTTCTCACTCATTGTTTAACAATACTGCCCAGATAAACCAATTATTTTTGTTTTGATTTGTTCCTCTTTACCCTTCCTATAGTTCAGGAAGCTAGAGTTTTCAACTTGTAGCCAATTTCATTTGTATTCATATCTGCATTTACCATTTGCCTTGGATAGAAATTATCTTTAAATAAAAATTTCTTTGAATATGAATTATAAAAAATGCCTATAAATTTTAAAATTATTGATAAACCTTGGTGGACATGTTTTTAAAAATAAGAATCATCCAGAGAAAAAGACAATTAACTGTTTGGAACCCATGAACACTATCAGATAGTTACTCAAAAGTTAAAATCTTTAGTTTTGGTAACAAATGGAATATATTTGCTCATCACTCTAATTATGGCTTACACTTACTTTGTCATCATAATCAAATTATTAGATGCCAAGTTTAATTGACGCTTGTGCAGGCAAATGGATGGAACTAGGAAATATCCTGACTGAGGTAACTCAGACCCAAAAGGACATACACTGTATCTACTCACTAATAAGTGGATATTAGCCGAAGAAGAAGAAGAAGAAGAAGAAGAAGAAGAAGAAGAAGAAGAAGAAGAAGAAGAAGAAGAAGAAGAAGAAGAAGACCTAAGATACAGTCCACAGAACTCAAAAGGGTCAACAAGCTGAAGGGCCCAAGTGAGGATGCCTCAGTCCCACTTGGGAGGGAGAAGAAAGCATTCACAAGTGGGGAGGGAGGGGGAGACCTGGGAGGGAAACTGGATGGGGGGAAGGGAGAGGTGAACCTGATCTAGTACTGGGTGAGGGAAAAGGACTGAAGTCCTGAGGGCCAGCGGAAAGAATGGAAACAGGCAACCTCAGGTAGGAGGTTTGGGGGACCCTCCAAAAATGTACAAGAGACCTGGGTGGTGAGAGACTCTTAGAATTCAAAGGGAGGGACCTTAGATGAAATGCTCAACAGTAGGTAGAGGGAACTTATAGAGTCCACCCCCGGCAGGAAGACAGGGCATTAAATGAGAGCGGGGGGGGGGGGGTTGCCATCCCACAGTCAAAACTCTGACCTATAATTAATTGTTCCTGTCTGAATGAGCTACAAGGATGGTAATGCAGAGGATCCTGAGGAAAAGAAGGTCTAACAACAGGCCCAAAGTCGGATCCTGCTTAGGGTGGAGGTTTCAAGGTGTGACACTATTACTGAGGCTATTGAGTGCTCACAAAAAGGGACCTAGCATGACCACATTCTGGAAGACCCAATAAGCAGCTGATGAGTCAGATGCAGATATTTGCACCCAACCAGTGGACAGAAGCAGCTGACTCCTGTGGTTGAATTAGGAAAATGCAGAAAGAAGCTGAGGAGGAGGGCGACCTCTAGGAGAAACAACAGTCTCAATTAACCTGAACCCCTGAGATCTCTCAAACACTGGCCTATCAACCAGGCAGCATAAACTAGCTGATATGAGGCCCCCCAACACATATAGAAGAGAGGGCATCCAGGTCTGTGTTCATTCAGAGATGAAGCACCTAACCCTCAAGAGACTGGAGGCCCCAGGGAGTTTAGAGGTTTGGTGGGGTGGAGGGTGGGGACATCCACATGGAGACAGGGGGTGGAGAGGAGGTATGGGATATGGAACAGTTTGAGCATGGACAGGAAGGGGCAATAAAATCTGGAGTGTAAAAAATTGATGCTTTTAATTTATTATGAATTATGGGCTGTGAATTCTCAAATCTTTCCAAATATGGGATCAATATTAACACAAAAAATGTTCAACTCCATCAGTTCTCTAGAATTCTCACTAAAATTAAAGGTGTATTACAAATTGAAATCTTGTCAAGTATATAGCTAAATAATAAGACTCTTGTAATGAAATCATGGAAAGAAATAAGGTGTGAAACAACTGATTTTGTGAGCCCTTTTTCTTTGTAAAACTTTAACACACATAAGGTCAATCAGACAAAGGCATATGGGAGATATCAGCATTGTAGATAGATAGATAGATAGATAGATAGATAGATAGATAGATAGATAGATAGATAGATAGATGATGTTGATAATGTCAGAGAACTAGAAACAATTTAGCTTATGTTTAGATGTTGTTATGGTTTGGTTATGACATGTTCCCTGCAGGCTCATGTATTGAAACCTTGTCCCTAGTTCATGGTGTTATTTTAGGAATTGGTGAAAACTTTAGGATGATCCTGGATAAAGGAAGTGGTCACGGGGGTATGTCTTGGGGGATTTTATTTTACCCTGGCCTTTTCTTATTGCTCTTCTTCCTAACCACCATGAAGTGAGCAGGCTGCACTGCCTCACTTCAGGTCCAGAAATACAGAGCCAAACACGAATGGCCTGAACCCTCTAAAACCACGTGTCAAAATAAATGTGCCCTCTCTTAAGTTGCTTTTCAGGTATTTTGGTACAATGATGTAATTACAACAGAGTACAAGGTTTTACAACAAATGCATTCTAGAAAATCTTTGAATTAATAGGCTTTGATGGGCCTTCATATACTTCATTCATGATAGATTTATAGAAACTATAAAAGAAAATAAATGCTAAAGTGTGATATATTTAGCACTTTGCTAAAATAAAATCACATATAACAATATGAATATCAGTAACAATCACTTACTAATTGTGCCTAAGGCCATTCATTTCTAAAGCACCAGATTTAACATTAATGTTAAGTTTAATTTGGTCCTAATTGTTTTTACTTGACTAATATTCAATTATGCCTCTATATATCTCTTTGCACAAAAGGAACAGTTTAAAGATAGATTAAATTGTCAAATATTAATTATAGCACAAGTTTTCTAATTATTGAAATAGTCTGTATATTATGCACCTTTTCATCTTATTGAGAATTTTATTTTGAGTGTTGTTTAGCACTTCCACAGCAAACTCTCATGCACTTCTTCACTTATGATTACAGATTCTAGCCATTTTTCTCTCAAACTGAATGTTTCACTTTCCTTCCTCCTTTAGTAGTGCAATAAAGACAAATGAGTTTAACTTGCTTAGACTAGCTATTGATTGAAGTTGAAAAATATTTTAAAACCTTTCAGTAGTTCGAGGGTGGAGAGACACATTGAGAATGCCAGCAATTACTGATCTCTGTAATTGGATTTAAAAGTCTGGGGGAAAGTTTCCAGCACATTATCAACCTATTGATAATGTAGCTCTCTCTTTTGTATGGAATGAGGTGACTAAATTGGCTAGAACCAACTTGGGGTTTTGTTTTTGTTGTTGCAGTTGGCTGCCCTTGAATGACACTTGGACTTCATAACTCATAACAGAATGGATCTGGCAGGGGCTAGAGTACATGATCCAAGAGAAAATTTAGGATGGATAGTTCACTAGAACTTGAAGATGACTGGCTGGCTGGCTGACAGAATGACTGAATCAATGAATGAATGATTAAAATTTAAATAGAAAATCATAGAAGATAGACTGAATAAGTAACAATCAACAGGCTGGAGACAGAGGCAAAGAGAAAGGATGTTAGTTCAAAATTGATTTTAAGATAGTATTTAAACATACAGTCTTTATGTTTTTATAATTTTTAATTCCTTCCTTATTTTCATATTATTTAATTTTTAGCATGATAGAAAATGAATTAATTCTAAAGATAGTTTCCAAAATACATGATGGGTGATTAAAAATTTAAAGTTTGGAGTCAACTTACTATAAGTTTAGAGCACCTGTTCAAAATCAGGGATTATTTAGGGGACATTTCATAGCACTTGGAGAAGTCAATGGCCATGAACCACTGGAAGGATGGGTGTTAACTAGCATCTAGTTGCTGGAGAGCCGAGATGATGCTCTCATTCTGCAATGCACAACACAGTCTCTAACAACTAAGAATGAGTCAAGCCTGAACATCCATATGCCAGAGTAGAAAACCGTGGCTCGATGGGAATTGACAAATGAATGTCTTTGACCTCTACATCCCCACACTATACCGGAGTATTTTCTGACTAGTGGAGTGATTGCTGAGATACCCAAGTACCTCCATAATAAACTCTTATCCCTGAGTTTTACTATCTTCCCACATCATTTAACTACTGTTCATCAAGTCAGAAGGTTTAGTTCCTTAATGTTTTGTTCTTAGTAAAGCTTGAGCTAAAATGCATGCTAATGGAGGCAATTACACATAGAATAGAACCCTAGAGATCCTTAATGCTTCATGATATGTAGGTCTTGTCAGTGAACACATTCAAGTTCTGCAAATATTGCATGAAGGGAGGCAGTTTTACATGTCATTTATTATTTTCTGCTTTCTTACTTGGGCCTCTCTGGATTTTTCTTATCACTGTACCAAGAGGAGACAGCCCTTTTTTTATGTGCATTTTGTCTAAAGCCCAGTAAAAGTAAAGTTGTAATTCTCAAAATTATTAAAAATTTAAATTAAAAAAAACAATTTAGAATGCCTTCTTAGCTCATTATGCCATATACTAACTTACTCAAACCCATTCAGTCTTTTTTTTGTATTCCAGAATATTTTATTGAATTATATATTGAAAATAATTTTCTTTTTTGTCTTTTATTTATTTACACTCCAGATTTTATTCCCCCAATCCTGGTCTACTCTCCGAATGTTCCACATCCCATACCTCCTCCCCACCTCTTGTCTCCACGAGGATGTACCCCCAACCCCACCCCCACCCCCACCCCCACCCCACCAGACGTCTAAACTCCCTGGGGCCTCCAGTCTCCTGAAGGTTAGGTGCATCTTCAATGACTGAATCCAGACCCGGCAGTTCTCTGCTGTATGTGTGCTGGCGGCCTCATATCAGCTGGTGTATGCTGTCTGTTTGGTGGTCCAGGGTTGGAGAGATCTCAGGGGTTCAGGTTAATTGAAACTGCTGGTCCTCCTACAGGGTTGTCCTCCTCCTCAGCTTCTTACTTATTTTTATCATGTTTTTCTCCTGCTCCCAAACCTCCCAGATTCTCTTCACCTCATTACCCATACAGTTTTTGTTCTTTCTATCTGTATCTTTCAACAAATAAACAAGAAACACAGCCAGTAAAACCAACAAACACATATGCAAAAAAGAAAATTGCCCACCCCTCACCCCCCCAAAAAAACCTAGAAATTAAAACAAACAAAAAGTCCTCAAAATATTATTGAATTCATTTTGTGCTAACTATCCCTGGGCACGAGGCCCACTCTGAATTAAGGTTAATATACCCAATGAGAGTCCATTGGAGAAAACTGATTTCTCTTTTATAAGTAGGTCTCTGCTAGAGAAAGCTTCTTGGTTAGGAGTGCACTTCACTCTTTCAGTTCTGAGACCCCCTGGCTTGAACCCACATAGGCCCTTGTGCATGCTTCCATAGTCTGCACTTGTTCTTATGTGCATGAATCCTGCTGTGTTAGAAAGGCACTGTTTCCTTGAAGTGATCCATGACTTCTGGCTCTTAGGATCTTTCTGTCCAGTCCTCAGCATTGATCCCTGAGCATGGGAGGGTTTTCACGAAGACATCTCATCTGTGAGTGCTCTAAGTTCTCTCACTCTTTGCACATTGTAGGACAGCAATTTTTATGGGATTCCTTGGAATGTAAGCACGGCTTGTGCTATATCAGTCACAAGTTATATCCTGGTTAAATCATATTGAAGAAAGCTCTCTTTTTCATTTTTTAAAAGAAGTTTTCATCATTTTGAGTAGTAAAAAAAGCCTGCTTAGATTGGAATGCTTGCTTCATAAGATAAGATTACCCCTTCATAGCTGTTATTTCTGCTACGGTACTCTGACACTTAACCTTGGTAATCAATTTGATTGGACATGAATC